>NC_070636.1:2180440-2229980 GCF_947347685.1 Pleuronectes platessa | reverse complement strand
GTCTGTCCTTGATAAAAGTTTTACAACGAGTTCATTCCAACGAACCAGCAGCTTATCAGCAGAAAACCTTTACTGGCTGTCTGAGCCTTTTCCTGATTGGCTGCAGGTGATGTCACTTTTCAAAGGCGTGTCATTGAGGAAGTGAAAAGTCCCAAACAGACGTTAAGAGACGAGGACTCTGTGACCTACATGTGGGCTCGGCCTAATCGCTGCTGCTGGACGGGACCTGGTGACGGTCACAGGTTGAGCTCGACCTCGTGATACCAACAGAGCGACGGCTGAACTTCAACCTGCAGAAACACGAGAGCTGTGGAAACACTGAGAAGCAACTAATCACAAGGAGACTCACTTTCAAATCGCCCAAATCACATCTTTATTATTGCTTCACAGAACAAACACTAACTCCACAAAATGTGAAGCAGCAGCAGCAGCAGGTTGTCGGGTCCGACTCGTTCACAACAACAGGAACATGACGTATACATTCTGCTGTGGACAGATCCGTGTTGTTGTGTAGAGCTCTTCCAAACCGGCGTCGGCCCTCATCACCAGAAGATCTGGAGTCTCCTCGTCTTTCCAAGTTCACGTCTAAGTGCTTAGAGCTTAAAGGTGTCAAAATCAATTCAAATCCCAGCCATTACCATCACTACTGGTGTTCCTCAGGGTTCTGTCCTGGGGCCCTTCTGTTTATCATCTACTTACTTCCCCTTGGCCTTATTCTCCGTAAATTGAACATAAACGTCCATTGCTATGCAGATGACACCCAGCTCTACCTCTCAACCAATAAAATGGATTATAAAGCTCCTTATCATCAAAGGCGATATCACATGCCTTCCCTACTTCAAAGCACACGGATATTGATGTTGCGGATTGAGAAAGAAGAGCGTGACAACCTGCAGTAAACTGAACAAACAAGAAGAAGAACCACAATTCAACATTGTGGCAAGATTAGAAGAAACAAAGCAAATCAAGCAAAATGATCCAATTTTTTAGGCAAGAGGCTCTCGTGCCCATTGTGAACAAATACTTCCAGAGGTTCACTGCAGCACAGTGGTGCATGTTAGCTACAGAGGTTCATGACTCTGCTTTAATAGTGACACTGTCTGATATGATGAGAGAGATAGTGCAGACACTCACCACAACGGTTCTGAGGACGATCAAACCAGTGTTGGAGAAGGTCCTGCACAAGAGAGCATCTCCAGTTTATCTACAAAAAGCTTTGGAGAACATCAACATATTTCAGGGAGAGTCTCTCCTTAGGATATTTGCGGACGCTCTTGACATTCGAAAGGTGGAATGTCCTCATGCTGAAGATCTGACGGCTCTAGTTGAGAAGGAGGTTTCAGAGAAGATCAGCTCCATTTCATCTGCGATCCTAAACTGCTCCGTTTGGCCCCAAGCGCCTGCTTTCTATGTCGATGGCTCCCTATCCAACACAAAGTCCCTTCAACAAATTGTGTGTTGTGCTGCATTGTGTTTGAAAGAGCTGACTCTGAAGTCCTTGTGTTGCGGAGGGAAACCGTGTCAGAGCATGAGGTACAAGATCTCTGAGCCCGGAGCCACTGAAGCTGTGACGGAGGTTCTCCTCAAACTCACAGATGGTGTTCCACATCCTCCCACAGATAACAACTATCTGGAGGCTCACAATGCAGCTCCTGATATTGTCAGTGACATTTGCAAGAACCTTCTTTGTCGGAGAAGCACGACAAAACCTAATTTTGATATGAGATCAATTTTTAAAAAGGTAAGAACGTTTATTGAAGGAAACGTCACAGGTGTCAACCAAGGAATACACAAACGCAGGTTTTCCAGATTTGTCCAAAAGCTATTTGCAAAGATGCTGTTAAACCTGAGGATAGCATTCAAGGAAAGAGGCTCCAAGTTCCTGGTGAGCCTCAAGACCAGTTCACAGCAGAACACTGGTTCCAGCTCCACTCGTCCTACACGGAGAACCTGCTGGCCGACAACCATCTGTGTGAAAACCAAACAGTCTTCAGAGGATCTTGCAGCTTTTGCCATCCAACATCTAGCCAACATCGAATCCACTGACATGAGGAGGAAGTTTTCAAAGGAGCTGACCTATAAAATATATCATCATCTGGTCGGCCCCACATTTACCATGTTTGCAAAACACTGCAGCTTTTCTGGAACCGTCATCACGGAGAGCTTGAGCAAGGCAGACTTCAAACTGTCGGGCTTTCCTCCCCAGGTCCTGTACGTGAAGACCGAGGACGCGGTGCAGAGGTTCGTGCAGCAGGTGCTTCTCTGCATGAAGAACAACCTGTTTGAGAACACAAATAACATCGAGACGCTGGCGGGAGTGATGGCCGACATTGAAGTCATTATCACAAACATGGTGAACACAGACGAAAACACCGGCAGCCGATCAGGATCCTCCAGAATCAGCTTTTCAGGAAGCTGCAAATCTTTGTTTTCAGCGGTTGTTCCATCAATCATTCACAATAAGGTTGATCCCGAGGTCGATGTTGAGCCGATGAAGAGTTTGGAGAACATGGACTTCATCGTTGCACTTTCTAAAAAGACCCACAGAAAACTGAAGAACTTAAAGAAGCCCACAGACATTAGCACCGTCAGTAAGAGTCTGTCCGACTGGCTGGAGAACAAGATCCACATTCCTGAAGCTGCTGACAAGAAGTCAATTGCCATGGCCGTGGTTGAGGACCTTCTCTGCAGGTTCTGCTCTCCAGATGTATTATGGGAAGCTGGATTGACGTCAGATTACAAAACGTTTGATGATGCTGTCATCACGTATCTGTATCTCGACCTGAACGACCAGAGAAACCAGAAGAAACGTGGAATCCACCGTATTTACGCTTCAGCGATAAAAGCTTTGACCCACAGTTCACTGCTCAAGCGCATGTCTGGTGCCAGAGCCGTCCCATTAACCATCGATCTGGACTGTATTAAGTTGTACAATTATACTCAACTGGCTGAATGAACAGATGTGGACACCATTGACACGAGTCAGTGTGCAGAGGTGGAACACTCCACATGTGATTCACGTTCAGCTGCTTGAATTTAACAAAGGTTTTATCTGAAAGCTTCAGTTTCTCCTTTAATTAAACCAAAGTGTCCCCTGGTGCTGCTCCTGTTCGGGGCCCCTCGTCGGAGGGGGGGGGTTGCTGCCCGTTTGGTTCCTGTTTACCGGACGCCTGTGAGGCGGTGCCCACCTGCCCGACCCCCAGAGAGCCTCAGTGTGCAGGCTGGCTTCCTCACCTGGCCCGTGGGGAGGCGGGAGGGGGGGAGTTGGTCAGGCTGGATGGATCCCTGGCCTGACTGGTGATGGGGGCATGTGGAGGGGAGGGGGGGGGGGGGGGGACGGTACCTTCACCTGCAACAGAGGATCATCAGCACAGGTGAGAGCTGCCAGCTGGCCTCAGGTTTACAAGGCTCCTTAGGAAGACAGTGATGGACAGACACTGAGGAGTTGGACACACAGAGAGACATCGACACATGAGAGACACTGAGCTGCAGAGTTCAGGAAGTTAACTTCACTTATATGTTTGCTCACGTGTGTGTGTGTGTGTGTGTGTGTGTGTGTGTTTTTGTGTGTGTGGTGAACACTGTAATAAAGATGCTTCCTAGCGACACCCTTGTCTCTGGCTGGGTGTGGTAGAGTCCACGTGGGACGGTCAACTGCCACAAGCACTGAATCATATCACACATTATCTCAAGGCTCTTTAGGTAGAAGGTCAACACTTTAAAGATCATAGAGAAAAACCAGCAGTTCCCACAATGAGCAGAAGAAACTCCCTCTTTCAGATGACTTTGATTCAAATGACTTTGATTTTGTAATCACCAGCTCTCATGTTCCATCGAAGGCAGCGAACGCCGACGTGCTAATGTTTCACCAGATTAATGTTCTCCGAGTTCTCTCAGCTCTTTAGAATGATCGCTGTGATAAGGTGGCAGCCGGTAAACACTCCACATCTCTTTACCCGTGGTGCAGCCGTCTCTCTCAGCAGGTGTGTGTTTGCAGAAGGAGGTGCGTCTCATTCCTGGAGGTATGAGCAGGTGCAGAGTGAGTTTGACCTCTGCTGGGGGAACGCCCAGCGACCGCGGCTCCAGACGGTTCCATTAGGAATCAGTTAATAACGATTTATGTGAGTCTTATTATAATTTATTCGAGAGCGTGGTCTTTCAGCTTGAGAGCACGAGTTGTTGAGATTTACGCTCTCACTCAAAACCCTGTGCTTGCACTCTAATGTAACCTGCTGGTGCTTTGATTTCAACGAGTCTGTCAAATTACCCAAACCATTAAAAAGCCAGGTGTAGTGATGGTGAATGTAATGGCCCCGCCCTCGCAGGTATCTGACCTGATCACAGACTTTGAGATTAGTTTGTATATAAAGACAATTTTCTGCCTGATAAGTTCATAATGGGACCATTTAATAACCATTCAAAAACCTCCTTGTAGTAACTTTGACAGGACTTTTAAAGCTGTATTAGTTTACATTTTGGCCACTAGGGGGCTGACACAAATCACTCCCTTATGTTTCACTTGTTAGTAAACAGTTGTTTACTTTCGCGTCCAGCAGAAACAGAACTTTTCACAGCACTGACCCAGGAACGCACATTGTCCCACTTTCAGGATTCATGAACCTTTAAATCTGACCACGGTGCGATTGTTAAACTCCTCAAGCACTTTGCTTCTTCCTCCTTTTGCTCCAGTGAAATATTTGTGTCACAGGTTGCAGGAGGGGGGGGGGGGGGGGGGGGGACGGGACACACACACATCACATGTCCTGTTCAAGGTGAGAAGGACACGTGCTCGATGATCGGCTGCCCCCTGCAGGCTGAGGTGTGACACTCACCCAGCCCTGCTCCTCACCACCACACATGAGCTCTGAGTGGACTCACAGTGGATCGGATCTGAATTAAATATGACCGGCTCTCACTCGGGGGGGGGGGGTTCAGCTCAGGCCCTGAGATGTGAACACACCAGGCTACATGAAAAATGCACGAGAGCAACTGTGCAGAGACAGAAGTGGACGAGCATTTTGTTTAGCGTGACGGATAAATGTCCTCTCTATCTATGGATTCCCTTCAGGAGAAGCTGATGGACGATTGTCCCTCAGACGGACATGTGACACAGATCACATGACATCGGTAACTCCCTCTCTATTCTGCCACCGCCAGTTGTGCTCGGCCTTTTCCTGGCACAGCACGGCGAGCTAAGTGCAGATGTAGAACGTGGGAGTGGAGACACACAGTAATATCCATGGGCCAAATCGGGGGTGTGTGGGGGGGGGGGGGGGGGGGGGGGGGGGGGGCAGCTGAGGAGGAGGAGGAGTGAGTAATTCCTCGTGTTACTGTGGCAACCGGCCAAATATGGCCCCGTCCCCATCAGGCTCTGTATCGATGGTGACGGTGGGAGTGATAACTGCACCGTGTCAAAATGGAGTCTCCAGCTGTTGTCCTGCACAGCTGACGGGCCGCGGACTTCACCCAAGATTTCCAGCTCAGTGAGGAACACTGGGAAGCTTCAAGTCCCCCCCCCCCCCCCCCCCTCCTGACCCTGTGAGCGTGGTGCAGTGAAGTTAAAACCCCTCAAACTTCCTCCACCAAGGAGGTTATGTTTTCACCTCCTGCACGGGGCCACGTACACAGGCCATAAACCAGCAGCAGTATTCCACGGGTTTCCCAGTGAGGCCAGTTGACCTCTGACCCGAGGGTTGTTCCACAGCAGCGAGGTGAAGCCAATCCAAATGTCCAACCCACTGAGTCGATGTCCCGGCGGCTGGTGGTCCGAGTGTCTGCCACCCAGGTCACAGGGATTAGGAGCCATTTTGTTTCAGCCCCCCCCCCCCCCTCCAGGCAGCTTACGCTAATCGATGGCGGCGCCGGGTGAAGAGGCTCGGCGAGCGTTTACGTAACAGCCCCCCCCCCCCCCTCTGGTTCTGCACCGCTGCACAGCTGACAGCGCTGGGGACCCTGCTGCATACCACATGACATAACCAGAGTCCACAACACTGTCCTCCCTTCATCCCTGGACCCCCCCCCCCCCTCCCTTCCTCCCTCCCTCCCTGTTCAGAGTGATTCTGCTGTGGGACTATTTTTACATGTAACAGGCCAACGTGCACTCTGTTTATTAATAGGGATTCATCGTTGGTCCTCGGGCTCTGCAGCACCTCCTGAACATCTTGCTCCTCTCACTGTGCTTCTCCGGCCTCCTCCTCCTCTCGGTCCGGGGGGGGGGGGGGGGTGAGTTCCTCGTGACATAACCACACAGAGAATCCACGGTTGTCTCTCCATGTTCGTCCCTCGTGATGCTCCGGCTCTCACTCGGGTCCAAACAGAGATGTTGTGATAAGTTGACGTGACACAGCTGGAAACAGCCACAGAGAATAAATACAGGCTTGTTGTTGATGATCCTGAAGCTTTTTATGACTCTGGCCCTTGTTTGACTCTTAATGTCGACTTGTTCCCGTCTTTATTAAAATCATAAAAAATGTTCCAGTTCTGTTGTTTGGTTTCTTTTCTGTCCATCACACAAGAATCTGTGAAAGACTTTTAGGCCTGAATGAAAAGATCCAACATTGACAAAGCTGTTGTGGCAACAGGGAACGAAGGTTAGCTTCCATCTTTGATTGTTGTTTGGATTAATTTGAATTAATTTAGGATAATTTGCTGTAAATAATCTATATCAATCAATCAATCAAATTTTATTTGTATAGCCCATATTCACAAATTACAATTCGTCTCATAGGGCTTAAAAGGTCATTATTTTGGGATACTTTCACTTTTACTCAACTGCATATATCACCAAATACCTAAAGGTCCGTGCATATAAATATATATATATTTATACTTACAGAATATTTTGTGTTTCAGATTTTGTTCTGAATATGTGGCTTTGGGGTATCCGAAAAATGCTCTGGAGGAGTTTCTCCTCTGCACACGTTGGATGTTTGTGTTGGGAGAGTTCCTGGTGAGTCTCTAATGAGGTCATGTTGCTCATGCAAAAACAATCCTCTCACCAGTGCTTCACTGGGATCAGCCTGTTTACAGATAGAGTTGACCACAGGTTCAGATCTTTAACCACTGGGTGACTTCATCGTTCTTCAGCTGTTGTTACTGGAACACTGTGGCGTCACTGGTTCTTTGTGCAGTTGTGTTGTTACATCCCTGGACACTAACTGGTGCTGCTCAGGATCCAGGGATGAAGACGGCTGTTGCAGCAGAACCTCTCTCAGAATCAGAACTTCTCTCAGAATCAGAACTTCTCTCAGAATCAGAACAGGTGTAAATGAGACACTGGAACCACAACTCGACATCACACCCCACATCTGACTCCACACAGTTTCCTGTGAGAACCACGTCCCCCCCCCCCCCTCGTGCTGGGAGGGTTCTACAGCTGCTGGTTGCAGACTCTGACCTTTGCATCGTGTGCAGAATCAAATCAGACAATTCATCATAAAAGAATCTCATTAACGTCCCGGCTGCTGCTCGTATCGACGCTGCTGAGCTCGATGCCGTGTTTTATAACCTCCATGTTGCATCACACGGACGCACACATCTATAACACGCCACTGCCATCTGCACTGGGGGGTTGGGCCCTGAGCAGCCCACTGAGGATGTGGTGCCCCCTGGTGGCTGTACAACATACAGATTTCCCCCTGAAACATGTCAGATCCTCCTGACTCTGGAGGATCTGGAGCAGAACAGGAATCTGGAGGTGTGTCCTTCCTTCTTCTAAACGCTTCCTTCCTGCTCCTCAGATTAGATTCATATTTCAAAATGATTGTCTTTTTATCTTAGTTTCATTATTTATTTGAGACATTTTTGATTATGTTTGATTGATCTGGTGAGAGACAGGAAACACGGAGGAAGCTCTGACTGGGAATCAAACCATCGACCATTTGCTTAACCGTTTGTCCACTGGACACACTTTGTTTATTGATCCTTTGGATTTAATCGGTGATGTTGTTATGAATCTAAAAAAACATCAATGTGAATTAAATACAGACAAATACGCATTATTCTGAGTGTTTGGTCTTTAAGATAAATACAATAATACAAGAGGATTAAGGATCTTTATGTTTGTGTCCGTTAACAAGTCCATTAGTTGCAGCACTTAAGTATTTAAGTATTATTAAGAAGATTAAACCCTCTTACGCCTCAAGTCGTCTGAATCCAATCTGGCATCTGTCAGACAGAAAACCGTGTTCGGCCTGTTTCTGTTTCACTGACTGAGAAACATCTAAACACTCAGTGTCCCTGAGCCGAGGCGTCGCTCTGCTCCGTGTCCTCGGGCTGAGGACGGAGGACGGACGTGAGCGTCCTCTGAGAGAGACTCCATCTTGGTCGGTCGCAGTGTGAAAGGTCATGTGATCCCACGCATGGAGCGTCCCTGAGGAGGCGGCCTGGTGGTCACCGGCTGGGAGACGTGAGCGGCTCAGTGTTCTCAGGTTGAACCTCTGAGCTGCGCCCTGTTGGCTGGAGGAGGAACTCTGGATGTTCAGAAATCTGGACTCTGGAGGCAGAGTCGGGGGATTTAGAGCTTTATCGGAAAATATATATATATAAAAATGAAAAAATGTATAATGACTTTCTGATTTAAGCATTAAGGTGATAATCTGAAACAATGTGTGCGACCACCAGTACATGTTATTAATATCTATATGCTCTACTTCACATTTTTACAAATAATTGAGTATAAAGTTGACTTTTTTTTTATTGTTTTATAAAAGTTATCAATAACGAGAGGGATATTGATCCATTGATCCGATCAGAGGGAAGTCTGTTTTATTCTTGTACGTCACATTTGCATAATACACACCTAGCCACGAGTGTGACACGCCCCCTCAAAAAGCCCGGTGACGCAAGGTGCCACCATTTTCCTTCACGCACTGGAAGCGGTTGACCAATCACAGCAGAGTGGGCTTTTTGAGGTGTGGGGGGGGGGGGTGTATCTTAAAGAGACAAGAGCTAAAACCAAGTGTTTGAGACAGAGGCTGAAAGAGGAGCAGCAGCGATGGACAGTCTGAGGACAGTGATGAACATTAGAGCATTAAAACATTTTACTTTAATAACACTATTTAAAACACTATATTCTGTGTGGGGGGGGGGGGGGGGGGAGTTTGTGTTGTGCTACTGAAGGTTTTCTTAAAAAGTCCTGAGTACGTATTTCTTCATCTTTAATAGAAACATGTTGTTTCCTCTGCACACGTTCTAGACTCAGGAATAAAAAAGAAACACAGATGAAGACGAGTCGTCTTTATTTTGCAGTGAGAATACAAATTTAAAACACAACCATCCATGGAGCATTCACACAATATTTGTTCGGCCTGGGAGTGTCTTCATGTTTTTGTACAAGCGTGTCTCGGAGGAGAAGCAGCAGAAGTCTGTCACAATCAATGCAGGTAAAGGCCTTTTAAGAAAACCTATTTCTGGGAAGAGGAAGAAGAGGAAAACGTTTCCTGTCTCGGAGCAAACTCGTCATCCTCAGAGAGAAAGGCAGCACATGATAACCAACAGGGAGTCGGGAACATAGAAGTGCTCTTAAATAAAATGAAATAACTGTTTTCTCCACAAGGAAGAACTTCGGTTCCTCTAGTAACTTTCTACGATTCTAAATGTTTATCTTGGTCCGTTATTATTCCAGGTTTTCAGATTCCCCACTTTGTCCCTTGAGATGTTACAATTAAGTTTGTTTAAAGAAATACACACAAACACATTCCTCAGTGACTACATTCAACACAGGGCAGGAAAATCAAATATTGAAAGCCTCTGAATCTGGAGGTGACTCAGCGCATGGATCTGTTGTTTGGTTATAAAAGCATTGTCCGGTAAAAGGCTGATAGAAGTAACACATCTGGATCTGAATCTTTTAAAGCTCTTCACTAATGGACTCCAGTGCCACCGAGAGGCCGGACGAGCCCGAGAAGCTTTTAGCGTCCGGCCGAGTGTTGAGGGAAATGACAGCGAATAAAGACGCCACAATATTTGAGCTGATAACAGGTCTGAATAAAATATTGTTTTTCTTTTTGATGCGGCTTCTTCGGGATCATTTTTGTCATGATACTGAAATTAGGGAGGAACATTATATTTTATGTGCCCATTGTTTGTCTACTTTAGCTTCTGAGAAATACTTTTCAGATTTTGAATATCTGATGCTCGACAAGTGAACAAGGATCCAAATAAAACATTTGATTATTTTAGGGTTTAAATGAAAAACAAGATGTTTCAAGGCTTAATATTTCTGACCATATGATTTATTGAATTATTGAGAAATTAACCCACAGATTAATTAATGATAGCCTTTTGCAGCTGTAGAGTTTACAACACGTATTGATTACAATCCCTATGAATTCAGAAGTGAAACAGGTTTGTGTAGCTTGGATCTAGAGTCTCTATACAAACACTGATAGCTAGTTGCTCCGTCTTTCTGACACAAACATCTCGACCTCATCACGTATTGACCCGAGCTTCACTGCCGAGCTCCCTCTGGAGTTTGTCCTCATGAACCACCGAGAATAAATGTGTTTGTTTTCCAGAACGTTCACCAACACTGATTTAAAACAACTGAGGCTTCGAGAGGACGAGACGGAAAAAGAGCGTTTCTCTCTCCACTGTAAAACTCTTCTGAAGAATGATGCTTGAGAAGGAAGCAGAGCTCAACTGTGAGGACTAAATGTACATATTGATTTGATATATATATATATATATGTTTTTACTGCATACAAAAAAAGAGCATGTGAACTTAAGGTGTGTTCGGGTTGGTTTGGTTTGAGAGAGCATAAGGTTCGCTGTGAGATGACATCTGTTGCAACGACAGCCGGGCGACCAACACGGTTTCATCTAGTTTCCCCCGTCTGAGGAGGCGGAGCTGTGACCAGGAGGCGGGGCTGAGACCAGGAGGCGGAGCTGCGACCAGGAGGCGGAGCTGCGACCAGGAGGCGGAGCTGCAGGGTTTGTGCCAGAGAGCGTTTCCAAACGCAGCTTTAATGGAGATAAAAAGCTTCTGTGGGAGTTGACTGAACAAGCAGGGAAGTAGAGGGGCTTTTAAGCGACAGGGCAACAAAGAGCCAAATGATTTGCTTCAGCTTTGTGTCTTAAATCACATCTGAGCAACTTGTTTCATAGAATCTATGAAGACATTTGACCTGTTGGTGTTCGTTCACACTGCGAGCAGCAAACTCGGCTGAGAGATGTTGGCGTCAGTTGCAGTAGCTTCTCTGTCGTTTGCTGTCAGACCTGGGATCAGATTAGATCCACAGGTTTCCTCTGGTTCTGCTGATGTGGCAAAGTGAGGCCAGAGCCAAACTGATCTTCTGCTCAAAGTCAATGAAGCTGCTTTTGTGGATGTTTCTGTTAAATCTCGGGGTCTTCATCAGTAGATGAGTAGATGTAGATGTTTGAATTTCATCTATTAGGAGAAATAATCACTATTATTGCTTAGAACTGAGACCAGGACTTTCTCGTTATCTGGTTTCTTCTGGATGTTTTTTGTAAATTTGCACTGAAGACAAACTTCTTTATCTCATTTGATCTGTTTACTGCTGGTTTCCTGTTACTCACGAGGGGCAACTCCCAGTTGTCACTGGTGGAGGGAGGAGGCAGAGGTAAGTCAGTGTTCTGGGGAAGTTCTAGATTCAGCTGATGAGCCGTTTCAGTTGTGGTCGTCTGATTGTTCTCAGGGAGGCTGTTTGCAGTGTGACAGCACAAAGTGACTCGTGTTGCTTCCTGCTACGAGAAGCGTCCTCAGTCTGACCACAACAACAACAACAACAACACCATTATCTGGGGAGTAAATACTGATTTGCAAAAAGACTCAATTTCTGACAAGTAGTGCAAATGTGTGGTGGCGGTAACGGCCGAGGTGCTCAGCTCCACACAGCTGCCTGGTCTTTGTTCTGTCGCTGCTGTTACACAAACCCAGTTCCAAGGGAAGGGTGAAAATAAAGGCACAGAGATTTGAACTCCTCTCCCAGTCCCCCCCATCCCCCCCCACCCCTCTGCACCAGCAGCTCCATCCAGTCTCTAAAAGACTCTGTCGAGTGCGATCACCGTCACTCGTCTCTCCCACACAGGACACTGCGAGCTTCAGCCTTGATGTGTCAATCCAGTGGACATCACAGCCTCCTCTTCCTCTCCACAGGGACCGCTCCTCTTCCTCTTCCTCTCCACAGGGACGCTCCCTGTCCTCAGTTGGTCGACAGCAGTGGGTAGAAACAAAAAAAAGAACCTGAAGCAGCAGCAGCACATTTTCACCTCCTCTCCCGTCGCTCTGATCCATTTATAGAACAACGCGATCGCACAAAGTCACAACAAACATTAGAGAACACACTACAGACTAACGGCAACACAAGCAGCGGGTGGAACTGTATTTTTATCTTTTCAGACTTCCTGATCAGAGCTGACGGGCGGCGGCTGCACCAGATTAAAACATGGATTTAAGTTTCCTGGAACTTTATCTCTGCTTCTGCTCCTTGTTTGTCAGTTGAGTGTTTCTCCACGTCACCCGTGGTCGGTCGGGTTTACGTCACAGACGTGTGTGTGAGAGCCGAACCAGCGAGGAGATAAATAGGTCACACAGGAGCGGAGGATGACCTTACATCAATAATCCCACTCTTTTCTCTCTCTCTCTCTCTCGTTACCGGCTTTGTTCAACCCGCCTGCACTGCACTTTTAAAACGTGACCTCTGAAATGACACTTTTGTCCAAACATCTCTTCAATTACTTAAAAGAACATTCGACTGAAGATTCAACTCGTTTCCAGATTTGATTTTAACACAAACTGCAGCAAAAATAAACCAGAAAGTTTAGAATTTGACATTTCAGCTTTTAAAATGGGCCCAGTCCCAACAGGAAACCCGTACTGGACCGAGCCCAGTTCTCTCTAATCGGGATATGAATCAAGATCAGGTCCAGTCTGGGGGGTGCGAGCTGTGGAGCAGGCGTTATGTAGTGCGTTGGCAGCGGGTTCAACAAACACACACGTCAAATACACAACGACAATGACGAAGACTCTCACACACACACACGAGATTTTGAAGAGAAAAATGTCCAATAGCACAAAAGAATGTTTGTGTTTCACTAGAGGAGTTCTGTGATGTTTCCCTCTCAGCAGGATCAGCCACGACTTTCACTAAGAGACGAAAGAGAAGCGCTGCTGCTTTGCATTCTGGGGATTTGAGTCGATATATTTACAGCCTCTGGAATGATAAGGTCAGTTTTTTATGTATTTTCACACATTATCAGCTCCTCTCGTTCCTGCAGAGACGTCCAACCTGCGTCTCCTGCCCTGTGCTCCATGTTCCTGACTCAGTTAATACTCCCACTCGTCCGTCTTCATGTCCAGGTAGTTGAGAATGTTCTGAGCAAACTTCACCGCCTGCTTCCGAGCCACCTTGGCCGTCTCGTCGCCCTGCGGGTCCACGGCGTCCAGGGACAGCAGCTGCTTGGTCAGATTCTCCTCCAGGATCATGTAGTTCTTGTCGACCCTCTTGCCGTCGAAGCCCAGCACCTGGGCCTGGAGGTCCGAGAGGTTGCCCAGGACCTGCCACACGGCCCGGTGGGACGGGTGCTCGGTGTGGCCCGGCTGGCGGCAGACCAGGGCCTCGCGGAGGTCGAGGAAGGTGACGATGGCCTGGACCTCGACCACAGCGCGGCGCCGGGCCTCTCGGATACAAGGGTTCTTGGCCGTGTCCACCTGGTCCAGGTGCGTGAGGAGGCTCTGCAGCTCGGCCTTGGGTCTGAAGCTGAGGTCGCCCATCGCACAGTGTCGCAGGATCCCCTCTCGCAGGTGGGAGACGTGAGCTCGCACGTTCTCGATCTCACGGATGGAGTTGTTGTGACCCAACTCGTATCTGAATGAGAACAACAGGGAAGATATAAAACTTCAAGAGACTCAAGTTTAGCTGATGCCAGTTCTTTATTTGCGAGACATTAACCAGTCACATTTTAAACCATGAGCCTCAGGACAGTGATATAAACAATAATGTTTGTCACCTATATGAAAACAAGATGATTTATCAAACTGCTTGTGTTGACGGATTAAGAATCTTGGACTTGAATTTTTAGTAATAACATCAAATGGATCATTAATCTGCAAATGGAACAATAATGAAAAGATCTTAAACTGCAGTTGAAGTCTTGTGGATCTTTTCTCCCTACCTGCGCGTGTCGTCTCCTTCCCCCTCCAGGTCCAGATGTTTCAGCAGACCATTGATCTCCTCCACCACCTGCTTCCGGTAGTTTCTGATGGCTGCGTTCCCGGAGACGTCCAGAGCGTCCAGCTCCACCTGCATCTCCGTCAGGATGCGTGACAGATGGGCGCAGCTGTCCCTCCCACTCAGGCCCATCAGCAGGGCCACCAGCTGGCTGCGGGCCACGCTCACCTTCACCATCACCTGGTTGATGCGGTTCACGGCCTCGTGGGTCTCGCCCGACAGCGGCAGGGAGAGCGTCTGCTGCTGCGTGCGCCCCTCCACCACGTCCTGCACGGCACACAGACGCGTCAGCGCCCGGTACCGGGCTTTGCGGAGCGGCACCCTCCCCTCGGTCTTCACCTGGGTGAGCCTCAGCACCAGCTGCTGCAGGGCCTCCACCAGCTCGTCGTTTATCTCAGCCACCCCCCCGACGCGCTGAGGGGCCACCACCCGGTCGTCCACCAGCTGCCGCGCCTCGTTGCTCAGCTCCTCGATGGCCACACGGGACGGGTGCGTGGCGTTCTCCTCCAGGTACCTCAGGAGGCCCTCCACCTCCTGCGCCGCTCTCTTCCGGGCCCCCTGCAGCTCCGGCTTGCCCTCGGTGTCGACCTGGTCCACGTCCAGCAGCAGCCGGGTCAGCTCCCGCTCCAGACGCTTGTAGTCTCTGTCGTTCTGCAGGCCGCTGAAGGTGCAGACCTGAGGCCCGAGAGACGCCACCTGCTTCTGGACCTCATACAGACGCATCATGGCAGGGTGCTGCGCATTGTACGACTGCTGCTGCTGCTCCATTGGATGCTGATGCTGCGGAGGGCCACCATGGTCCATTCTCTTCCCGCCATCAAAGGGCTTCCCAAACAAGCTGGAAAACAGGCAACACGGCAGGAGGTTAGGACAAAGAGCAACAAATCACAGCCTGAGTGGAGCTCACTTCTTTGTCCACAGGCCTCGACTGGCTGGATCACATGAAACACTTCTTTTCATATTTGTACATCCAGCTCTGGATGAAGAGAACCTCCAACTAATGTCTGGATCACTGCCAGAGCAGCTCAGAGACAATATCAGCAGCTTCAGCCAAACGTTTGAAGTCTCCACCGAGTCCAGAGGAATTCACAACAGAGGGTCTGAACCTAAAACACCTTGATTTCTCACAAGCTACTTAAAGCAACACTATGTAACTTTGACTGAGCAGCAGCGCCCCCTGCAGCTACAGGTGATTATTTAATCTGTTGGGCTAGTTGTTGTATCAGTAAACGTCAGGAGATGATGAAGTCATATGAATGCATATGAATTTTTAGTAAATTATCTTTTGTGCAGCATTTAGTCTGATATCTTTAGTGACGTTAACAACACATAACATTTGGAGATCACCACAGTGGTGAAGGAAGATTCAGATTCATGTTAAAAACCACCAGCAGAGAATAAAGTGTTGAATCTCAACAGTCTCTCCAGCCTCGGGCCCAAAGAGTCATTAAACATGAAAATAATCCATCTTCAGTGTGAGCAGTCCTGATGCTCCACTGCTGTGCAGGTCTCCAGAAATATTACCACATGTGCCGAGGAAAGAAAAACGGTTTCATCCGACTGGAAACTGATCCTGACGCGTCGGCTTTGTTGCTTCTAATTCCTCGAAGCCTTTTAGTCAAACTGGGATTAGAGTCTGAACGATACTGGATTCTTTCACATCACAGCAGCCAATATTCATCTTTCTACACAAACCACATGATGATAAAGACACAGTGTTCAGAAGGTGCTGCTGGATGGATTATTAAACACCTGTGATCGAGGCATGTTCGAGCACCGGGGGCTTTACAGTTTAAAATGACCTGTCAGTGCTTCCTGGAGGAGGCGGCTTTTCTAAACTACCCTCTTAAAATATGTCTGTTCACAGAGCTCGACCAATTTATCAGCTGATAACATTTCACAGATATAAGGAATTCAACATCAGTATCTGCCCCAAATTTATGAGATCCAGCTCCATAGGCACTGGGATTCAGTTATCAGCTGGTACCAGTGGGAGAGGAACACCCGTATGCAACCAAATATAACTGCTATAAATTCAACCATGTACATAATGTTCTGTTTTTGATGACATTGTTGTAAAGGTGAGAATTTAATGCTGGCTTATGTGACAACTTAATAATAACAACAAATTAAAATAAGTGTTTTCTTATTGTAATTTGCTGTTTATCCATTTTTCATTATGATTTCCACTTCAGGGCGACCGGACACGCCCCCAGCTCCCAGAAGCTCCTCTGATTGGTCGAAGCACAGTGGATTCACGCTTGTGAGAAACCCAGTTACAGAAGCTAGATCAAAAACCTGTCTGACCCATGAACCACTTAGGGAGACGTTATCTATTAAAATGCAATATTTAGAATAAACTTTGGTGAGATATTTATTCTTGTTTGTAGTTTCATTACTAATTTGTCCCATGATTTAAGGGTCACTGACTGGAAACACAAAAGTTGATGAGATGGGACAGAAGCTGCCGAGCTGAGCGTGCGGTCGGAATGTGAGCTCCAGTACCAGGTCACTGAAAACCACTGAACCGACACTAAAGCCACGAACAATAATTGCTCACGGACAAACAACAACTCAAGAAAGAAGCAGCGAATATCCTCGTTTAAAGAATTCTAAACGTGTCCTCGCCCACGACACCACGTTTGGTTTTCCCTTCTTTGCAAAGAGTCAGGTCTTAAACCTCCACCCACCCACAATTCCAGCCCTGATCTCCAGAACCAAGACTGTGTTTAGTGTCAACACGCAGAGGACAGTGACGACAACATTCCCAAAACACACTGCAGTTAAACGCTGCCAGAGCTCCCCCTGAATCTAGAGTCTCTCTTTGACCTTCGCCTCTTTTTGTGGAGTCTGCTCTTATTTCCTATTAACTTCAGATCAACTGAAAAACAATTCACCTAAAGACACGTGAGGAACAAATGAGATTCTCTCCTGAGGATCATGCAAGACCATGAATGAGGTTAACCTACATTTGCCAACAACACCCACATGACAACCATTCAGAGCAGGGCTATGTGTTTGCATCGGGCTCGGTGGCTGACACACTGGTGGTAGCTCTCTAATCCCAGTAAGAAAAGATGCTGCCTGCAGATCTGGCTTTTTAAAACACAGAAGAGAAAAAAATCAATGCGTCTGACCAACACCCAAAAATATGAAACAGTCGGTTGCATCTCCTGAAGATTCCCAGCCGAGTGAAGTGTGTCACAGGTTCCTCGAGCTGGGAGATGACAACTCCCAGTTCCACACGACTCACCCGCAGCAGAGTCTCACCTCTTAGTCAGAATAACAACAGGGATATGGTTGAATTTCTATTTTTCTCTAAAATCAGCTTCTCTACTGTGAAGATTTTGCTGTTTTTCTGTTTTAAACTGAACCCATTTGTCTTTTGGACATTTGAAAATGTCATTTTGGGCTCTGGAAACATTTCATTTACAAAATAATTTACAGATTAATTGTGAAAAACAATCAGCTGATCCCTCCATAGAAGTTTTATTTGTCCCAGTTCACGTGACGTATGCTATTTACACGTTTTTGTGATCCCATCACCGCAGATACACGCCCTCGACCAATCAGGAGTCAGTCTCGGCTGATAATGAAGTTTAACCCTCATTTTATATCATTAAAATAATAAGTTAAACAACCCTTACCGGAAAATTGATAATTGAACCCAAAACTCCTTAATGTGACAGAAACCATCTTTGAGAACAATTTTAACTTTTTAGTTTGGTCCATGTCTCAACTGCTCACATGGAGGAGGCAGGGTTTATGACCTACACTGCCCCCTGCCACCAGAGGGCGCTCTCTGAGATTTGGCTTCACATTAGGTCAGCTGTCATGTAGACCATCATTATAAACAGTTCTGTTATATCACAGAGGAGGGATGTGTCAGTGGGACAGGAATCTGTAGTCCACTGCATCTGTTTGTAGTTGTATTCTTTATCTTTTGTGTATTCATGTGATCGTTTTGTGTCTTTTAGGGACAATCTGCAAACGGACTAAATCTGATGTTGCCTTCAAATCTGCACCTGGGCCTCAATATTTGCGTCTTGCTTGAGAGGTCGAGAGTCGTACAGTGACCTTTACTTTTGACCTTTAACCACAAACATCATATTCAGTCCGTGCGAACATTGAAGCCAAATTAGAAGACATCGCCTCAGGGTGTCGTCAGGACGTCCACAGACGATGGGACAGACAGACAGACAGACAGACAGACAGACAGACAGACAGACAGACAGACCACCCCAGGCCACGACTGTCACCAACACAGAGGCATAAAAATAAACAACGTCAAACACTGGACTGGCTTGTTGACAGATACTTGATATGAAGAGACTGAGCAGGATCAATAAATCTACTTAAATAAGGATCAACCGAAAACATCTGACAACAGATGTGAAGAACTGAGCTCTGGGTGGATCCAGGGTCAGATTTCTGAAATCTGATTGGCCCCTGAGCTGCTCCAGTCCTGTCACCTACTAATAATCATGATCATACTTATAACAATTTGGGAAGAAGTCACATACGCTATATTATGAAGAACACAATGTGCTTGATCTGTGGGTCATATAATTGGCCCCTCCACCTCCTCATGGCCCCTGATTTAGAGGAATCCTGTGAGACTGAGGTTATTCCTTCCTGAGGCCCGGTGACACCACAGTGAACTTTCTCTTTCCACACGGAAGCTGCACAGCAACACAGGACGTGAGCCACGTCTCGGAGGGAGAGGGTGCACGAAGGCCGAGGCCCCTGACAGCTCGGTGGGGTTGTTGCATATGAATTCTGCAGGTCACGATATGATGATTATTTTTCCACAGCACCATTAACACTCCTCACTACAGACAGGATCATGTATCAGCATCTCCTGGAGCTCCTTTATGTAACACGGAGCGGGGCTGGGCACTTCCAGCACAGTGGATGAACGCATGCTGGGCCACAGCTCCCAAATCTGAGCATTTATTAGGATAATCCCAGTAAAACCTCTCCCAGCCTGGCGGGACTGGAGCCAGGAGCCAGTCAAGTGGAGCTGAGCCCCAGGCAGAGGAGGCTGGAAGGAGCAGGAGACACCCCCTGATCAGACATCCTCTCCCCGGGGCGATCAGACTCCTTCCCCCGGGCTCCAGGCTGCATGCACCGGCCCCGCTTTGCGCATTATGTCGGCCCGGAGGATCCGGCTGGTGGGGGAGAGGAACCCTCCAGCTCTGCACCATCACCTCAGCTAACACCTCCCCGATCTCACGCAGCATCTCCGGCCGCCGCCGCCCCCCCACACACGCCCCTGCAGCCCGGTGCTCACCTTTTCAAAACTCCGAACACATTCGCGCACATTGTGGCGGAGGTCTGTTCCCATGGGCCGGCGGCGGCAGGGCGGCTGCTCGGGGACGAAGGTCCGAGTCTCCGGTGGTGACGGGGCTCCGGTCAGCTTCAGCACCCACCGCCCGACTGGCTGCCCGCCCGCCTGGATGACTGACTGCGACGGGGCTGGTGCTGGGGTCGCCCCTCCCACCGCCGCTTCCTCCACTTCCACACAACTTACTGAATAAACACACACTTCACCGAGTCCCGCACACGATCTAAACCCACGAATCAGACCCGGGGACGCGGGGACGTGTCCGGCTCTTCCTGCGCTGGCCGCTCCGCGTCGAGGCTATTGTGTGTAGTGAAGCTAGCCGGCCGGGGATCACCTGACTCGGGCCCCACCTTCCCCAAATCACTCCGGCCTGGTTCCCACCGTCCACACACACACTCCAGTCACTTTAATAAACTGGGTCTTACCTGCACAACCACCGCACAGCCATCGGACCCGCAGCCGGACAGTGCGCAGCTCCTCCGGGGGGAGATCAACATTAGCTCACCTAGCCACCTTCCAGAGGAGTTACTTTACTCACGGGCTGAACTAACACGGAGTTCGTCTGAGCCCAACCACTCTACATTAAAGCGGTTTCAGGACGTTTCTTCGACTCCGCTACTACGAGCGAGTGAATATGTATTAATTTAACTTTAAATACACGAACAACAGTGAATATAAATACAGATTTAACCGTGTTTGTTCGCGGCTGTTGCGACTTAAGTGGATCCAACGGTAGGTTTTGGTTGTCCAACATTGGGTGCGCTTCATTTTCTCATGCTGCCGCACCGTTTGTCACGTAGCTAGAATTCAAGTACTCATTGCTGCTCGAGTGTTGTGTATTTCTGATACTATTACTAGGTCATATTCAATATTTAAATGCATATTTGTATGTATATAAACTGCCCTGTCTTGTTGTATTATAGATACATAATAAGTTATGTACTATTATATATATTTAAAATGTTACAGGAAAATATTTAAATACATTACATGTAAGCACTGGCTTATCTTGTAGTAATAAAGAAATATTATATCATATGGAATACATATACATGTTAAAACATTGTAATATACTATATAATAAACATAGTAAAGATAAATATAATGCGATATGTTGTTTTAAAAAGACCCCGCCCCGAGCTCTTATAACCGGAGCGTGTTGGTGAGGTTTCTGAGCGCACCTTTGTTTCCTGCCGGATCCACGTGACCGCTCGTCGGGTCGTGCACAGAAGGACGTGCACTGTGTGATCCGAGGACCCACAACAACCTCTTATATATCATATTAATATCATAGTTATATGTTGTTATCGTCTAACATGTGTTCAGTGAGCGCGAGGCGGAGTTTAACCTGGAGGAGCTTCCGGCCTGTGGCTCTCTCAACTGGGACCAGTCGATCCTGCAGCTCCCAGCACAAAACACAGCAGAGCACAGCTCCTAAGGTTGGTTTGATGGTTATTAATAATGTGTTAGTGCATTTATCAAGTCATAGATCAATCAGCTGCAGGCTCACAGGCTGTTCACGTGTGTGTAAGTGTGTGTTTGTGTGTGTGTGTCTGTCAGAGCTACATGCATGTTGGTCAGGTCTGTAGCTTCTTCCAGTTTCAGACATGCACGTCTGTGATGTGTTGACTGATTTCCTCCCTGACTCAAATAAACTGATTTGAAGGGTTTTAATTGAGATAATGATTATACTCATGTTTTTGGAACAAACATCTTCATGTGTTTCTCTCTCTGGACCTTTCAAAGGTGATTATTGTATTTCTATATTTTCTCTTCTGTGCTTTGTCTTCTATTTATTTTTTAAAAACCGATGTGAACATGTCAGTCTGAGATAAAGCAAAACAAATACTTATTCATTTCAGATGCAGAAGTACACGATTTGATTCAATTCATAATGACAAAATTGAATAAGAAGTGTATTATTTATTTATATTCTATTACGAATCCAGTTGTCTCTTTCTTTAAGACTCTGAGCTGTAAGAAGTTCAATCTTATAAACACTTAAAAAGTTAAATGTTTTTTTTGTGTTTTTCAATCAAAACAACAAAACCAGACAGTCTCAGTTTGCGGAGCTGAAATAATAATGGATAGATATCGATATTGAAGTGATGCACCTGCTTCATTAGTGTCAGTGAATTGCTGCTGTAATTTTAGAAACTGTGTATTTTCTCCTCATATTATTTTCTCCTGAGGTTTAAGTAAATCTGAAGAAGTTCTTACCTCTGTGGTTCTGGTGTGGGAGCGTGTTCACCTCCTCGCTGCTCCTCTCATCCTTCAGTCTGGTCCGACCTGATAAGCTTCTGTGGCACAGCTGCTTTCTAAAGCCACGTGACCTCAGTCTGTGCTCAAACTAATACTGTTATATATCTAAATGACACGTTCCCCTCACTCACACAGAGGTTTACAGAGCGACTCCCTGGCCTTCAGTCATAAACCCTTTAAAAACGTTATATTTATTGTATTTAAAGGGAATAAAAGAAACGATCACGAGGTTCGAAATATGAGGATTCTAATTTTTCCAGTCTTTCATCTTAGTTAAACTGAATATCTTTGGTTTTCGTTCTGTAGGTTGAACACAAAAAGCTACTGGAAAACATCACATTGGAGTTTTGAGGAATTGTTTGAGGATTTTTCCATTTGAGATCATCTTTAGGTTTTGACACTGACAAATCAAGACATCTAAAAACATCCTGTGGGAAGCTGAGAGAAGATTTGGAAACAAGCAATAGTTGCAGCCTTGACAGTATTTGTCTTTGGCTCCATATGCAGAGATCGATCTTCAGACCTCCACCCAGCTCCACGTGCGATTGGATCGGTCCACCCAACCCTCTGTCGAACCTGCGGCCGATCGTTTACCACGTCGCCGAGAACGAGTCGGAGCTGCAGAGACGTCTGAGGAACCTCCGGCAGGAGACGGAGGACTGGAACCACGAATTCTGGGCCAAGCAGAACATCTCCTTCAACAAGGTGAAGATGCTTTCTCTATTTCTGTTAGAAAATACATCTATAGCGTCTCCATCCCCCCCTGGTGGCTGGCTGCAGTAAAGGTCATAAACCCTGCCTCCTCCATGTTAGTGGACGGGACAGGGACCAAACTAAAATGTCCAAATATTATCAAATAACATAGTTTCTGTCATTTCAGGTGGTTCTTCTCACTCTGGTGTTTTTCAAGTGTTCATATTTCCGATAAGATTGGTTTTAATTCGTTTGTTGATGATATAAAAAATGGGATTAAAAGTTCTGATGGTCAATAACTTTCACGTCTTCATTGTTATTAATGAAAAGTGTGAGGAAGGAGGTTTAATCTGTTCTTTTATGGAGTAAAGTTCCTATTGTCACCAGCAGAGAGCAGCACCACACAACAGGACTCTAATGCAACTAGTCACATCTGTTAGAATCTAAATGTGTATGAATATTTCCAGTAAAAAAAAGTTCCTTATCTCAAGGATTAAAGTTCAAAACTGACGAAGGAATTTAACACCAGATATTCTAAAGACAGTTCGGAAACAGCAACATACCTGGAACGTCTGTGATTCTCAGTAGAAGACATTCCTCTGCTGACACATGAGGGTTGAACAGATCAGTGTTGACTTTTTGTTTTTGGTAAAATCTATTGAAATGTGTTAAGATCTCATATTTTACTCTCTCTGCAGGACAGAGATTCTTTCATCACGTCACAACTGAAGACAAAAGGCTTGACTGTGCGTGATGAGCAAGGTGAGGACACACACACACACACACACACACACACACACACACACACACACACACACACGGTGAAGCTGGTGATTTCTAAATGAGAGTAAAATTCTCTCCCTCTCTCTTTCTCTCTCTTTCTCTCTCTCTCTCTCACCCAGGAAAACGGCGATGCCTCAACTCAGAGGAAATGGCGGTGTTCTACAAAATGTTCCTGGACAATAACAGAACACGACACATGAGTTACAACAAGTGAGTTGTGTTGCAGCCGAGTGTCTCTCGTGGTGCTGCTGGGTGGACGGGTCCGTCCCCCTCCACGGGAGCATTGAGCTTTAACTGACGTCGTCTTACACTGTAGCAACTAAGTTTCCTGCCCACACAAACACACACAAACACACAAAACACACACACCACATGTGCACCTGATTTCAGTTGTGTGGATGTGTGGGTTTTTACTTTTGTTTGCACGACTGTGTCCTTGTCGTCTCAGTTGTTGTCTCAGGTTGAACTCGAATCTTCCAAAACAACAAACCTTTGTTACATTGTGCCTCCACATTCC
This sequence comes from Pleuronectes platessa, assembly GCF_947347685.1. Lineage (NCBI taxonomy): Eukaryota > Metazoa > Chordata > Actinopteri > Pleuronectiformes > Pleuronectidae > Pleuronectes > Pleuronectes platessa. The sequence continues at coordinate 2,206,183 of NC_070636.1, read as the reverse complement.
AGCCCTCTGTCTGCAATGTTGTTCAAGTCAAAGTTTACCAGCTTCCAAACTTTTACTTTTCATGCGTTGGTTTATGATTGTGGGTGTGTAGATGAATGGTTCTTACAAAAACACATTTAGAATCGGTCCAGGAGATCGTCTCTGCCAGCAGCAGAGACACAGTGATGGTATGAAGTTGTTATTCAGGGTCTTTGCTAAGAGTTTGGAATCATTACACATGTCCCACTCAACGAGGCGTCTCACTCTCAAGTCTCTAACACTCGGGCTGAAGCAGGAGGACGGAGGTGGACACACGAGGGAGGGAGCAGGAGAGTAGAACTTGGATCTTACTGGATGTCAATGAACCTGGTCCCTGGTTGAACAGAACCAAAATACCCCTTCAAAGTGTCACTCAATATAAAAGAAGACATTTCTCTTTAAAGCATAAAGCAAAGCCCAAATATTGAGTTAAGAGTTACATATAACAGATGAAACCTTGTGTTAAGAGGCTGATATCTGCAAATATGATCTAATTTCACTACTTTTGTTTGAGAAATGATGACGGAGTTGATTAATGTGATAATCACTTTCTTCTAATTCTCTTTTTCATTTCCAGGGAATGGTACAGACGGAACTTCATCATCACTTTGCTCATGGCCCGAGTCGCCCTGACCAACATGTGGACGACTGTTCGACACAGAAAGAAGAAAACCAGCTCTCCTGCCTCCGGATCCTAAACTGCTCTCTCCCCTGTCAAGTCTTTTATTGTGTGTTTCTGTGTTTTGCTTTTTCCTTTGTAAATTAATTACCAAGAATTAAAAAAACAATCTAATCTAATCTAATTGGAGATTTGTCTCTTTCCTTTCTTGTTATCTTTAATGTTTGGTGGATTCGGTCGGTTTCCCTTCAGCTCCACTGATATTTCCACTGCTCACTTGGAGACAAAATGATGAAGACGTTTTTAGCTGTTAAATTGATTTTTCTCCCTCTGAGTCGTTCTTGTAATCACTCTGGAAAATAGTCTGAATTTAGGAGGCGCTTCCCCTGAAGCAGTTTGTTCACCAGAAACACAATTACATAAAACACTAACTGTATCAGGTCTGTTCACGGCTACGTGCGCTTTGTTATAAAACACAGGCCCAGAGCGCTTCTACAGTTTTAAGGTTAAGTTGTGAAAACACGTAGAGGTGCCTCGACCTGCCTGTTGGTTCGATCACTGATTCTGATGATATGATGTGTGAGAGGTGGTGAACGATCAATGCAGGGTATCGTACTGAGTGAAGCCTCCTCAGCTACAGATTCTTCATCGATACAATATGAAGACGAGAGAAACTATATCACAATCTTTTAGTCATAGTTTGAAAGGATCTGTCACTAAGTTTGGGTTTAGTATGTTATCAAAAAGTATTAGTTTCACTGAATCTGTACAGTAACATACACAAGTCACTTCCTCGTCATCACACTGCAGTTACTGGTACACTCTTTTGTTTACAGTGCAATTCTTCATGTGATGACATGACTGGTGCTTTGGTGAGAGAGTATATTCATAAAAAGCTTTAAATCTAAATAATATGAGTAAAACCTACATGTAAGATTACCTCTGTGGATTCTTTCAAGAAGACGACGTGAGACGAAAGTTCAATCAAGGCAATAAATGAATAGATGAATAAATAGATTTATAAATAATTAAATCAAACGACTCACACATGGGTAAATAGATTCATTAGCAAATAAATGAATAGATTACTAAATAATTACGCTGTTTTGTAAGTAAATACATGTATAAATAAATGTATTTGTAAATAGATAAATAAATGAATAGATTCATTAATACATAAATAGATGAAAACATTGATATATAAATAATACATTAAAAAAACAAATTGATAAAAATATACATAGCTAAATAAATAGATGGATAAGTATTTAAATGTTTTAACAAATCAATGAATAACTAACTGAATAAATACATATACAATTGTATAAATAAATGGATTTCTAACTAAGAAACGAACTAAATCAATAAGTACATAAATCTTTGAAGTATAAGTAAATAAATAAATGTATAAAGTTTAAATAGATATATTTCTAACTAAGAAACGAACTGAGTAAATAGATCAACACTTGTATAAAAGTATAGAGTATAAATAAATAGATCAACACTTGTAAGCAGTATAAATATATAAATCTGATATAACATATAGATGTGGCTGCTCCCGTCGCACCGCAGCTTCCCCTTTAATCCGGACAGAGGTGACATCATCACCCGGGAGGAGGAGGAGGGGGGGATACCGGCTAACGCCATTTTCGCGCAGCGCACTCACTCATCCAGCCGCGGAGCTCCGAGCTGTCACCTCCTCATCGGTTCACCCGGCCCCCGTGCGGCCGTTGTCGGGTTCGGTTTGACGGAGGCGTCGCTGCCATGGAGCCCCGGGGGGAGAGGCTGCCGCCGCCGAGGCCACACTTAGCTTCCCGTGTAGCTACGTAGCTACCCGCTCATCATCACCCGGAGAAGCGGCCACTGAACACGGCTCGGACACTCGGTAGATTCCGCTCCAGAGCTCCGGGCTCACATTTCACTCGTCCCGCCAGACGTCGGCAGACGGAGCAGCAGCCCCATCGGGGGAAAATACGTGATTCACGCGGGGGGAAGAGGCGCTTCAGTCCGGCTACACTGGCAACGGATGTCCTGGAGGACGGTAAGAATGGCTCCGTGTATAACTTGGAGTGGTCTCATTAGCTAATTAAGCACTTTCACTCCCCGTGGAGCGTTTTCTCCCAGTGTCATTCTGTCAAAATACATCTATTTCACATATTCCACCATCAAGGCTCCCGGGTTGTAAATAATATTAATAATATGAATAATAATAACCCCCTCCCTGGTTCCTTTCCTCCCGGGGGGCTGGTGTTTACCTTCGCTGCAGGAATTAGACGCCAGTTTGGCTGCTGTCAGTTGAGGGCTAGCCCCGGGTTAGCACTGGTGCTCGGTGTGTGTGACTGGGAGGTATGGGCCAACTGGTTCTTCAGGTTAGTCCGTGTGCACAGCGAGAGGAGCTGCCGAGGGATGCGTCTAAATCACGGCTGTCAAGGTGGAGGAAGGTGGAGGAAGGTGCACTGCAGCGGGGATGGACCTGTCATGTGACGGTCATGTCTCCATGTTGGACGGGCTCTCCATTGATATTCACAGCGGGCCGAGGGCAGTGAAAGCTGCCTGTGTTGGGGGGGCAGCTCCGGGGGGACAGTGGGTCCCAGTGTGGGTCCCACAGCTGGGTTTAAAAACACTGGATGGGATCGACACCGCAGGACCAGCAGCCAGCTCAACACTGTCCTGCTGTGTGTGCACCTTCCCTGCAGTGTGTAACGTGTTGTCCACCCGGAGGATGTCCCTGCTCCCGACGACCTGCAGGGGCCCTGAAGACCCTCCGCTCCCCGGGGACAGCTTGTTGTTGCCTGGGATGTCCCCGAGGGTTTGAGTCCTTACTTCTGCAGGGAAATTATGATTGTTGTCACAGCAGATAGTGCAGGTTTGCATGAGAAGCACTAAACCCAATGCAATCAAGAGCTATTTCTACTATTGATTAAGCTGCCATGCACTTTTTAATACTTTTATTAAATAGGAAACAGTCTGAAACCCTTCGAGATCCCGTTTACACTCTCATAAGATGTTGATTTACGAGCAGGAAAGGGACTTGTATGAATTCTTGATTTAACCGTCTCTATTATTTCTCTGTAATGCATCAGATCAGCTCGGAAAAAAAGTGAAAAACAAGTTCTCTTAGTCCAAGATGAAGCCTTCTAAAGGTTCAATCTTTCAGCCCGACCTCAAGAAACCTCAATTCTCTCAGTTCACAATCGATAAGACACAGAGAAGCAAAGAAATCTTCAATATTGGCCATAATAATGATTATGAATTGGTAATTCAGAATTAGTATTTGTGAAAATGTATATATAGCTAGGGCTGGAAATCGTATAAAAAGCAAGAGCAGCCCCTCCCCGGTCTCGGTCTGACACTGAGAACTGTGAGATGATACATGTCTGGTGGAGAGGAACTGAAATACTGGGAACACTGGTGAGGAAATCAGGGGGAACTCATGGATTCTACGTTCTTACAACACTTAGTTAAACCCAGATTTGCTCATACAGAGTTAAAACCTGTGTATAGTCACAAGTCAGTTGTGTATTAAAGGCCAAGGTCTGTATGAGAAGTGAATCCAGGAGATTGTGTTGCTGCTGCTGCTCGCTCTGGAGATCAGAACATCTGAAACAACTGCAGAGACTCAAATGATAAATTCACCCAAGGCTCGATCATGGAAAATTAAAAAATGATAGGAGCTCTTGTCATGTGAGAGCGCAGCAGAAATGAGGCTGCAGCTAATTTTAATGATGACACAGTTTAACACAGCAAACTGCAACACCCCCCCCCCCCCCCCCCCACAATGTCACAATGTCATATCCCTGCGTTTGAGTTAGAATCTGACGTTTTGATTGTGTTGTTGATCTCTCACCTCCCTCGTCTGTTCGGTTATTAAAACACATCACGCTTTGTCATTTCCTCAGTTTCCGTCAGGCAGTGACACATCTCGTGACCGCTCTGTGTGTTAACTCTTAATATCTCCACACAATGAATTCATAATGTGTCCATAATGGAGTCGAGCTGAGGAGCAGGAAAGGAGGCAACACGTGAAAGATAATACATTCAGTATTTCTATCAACAGTGGATCACATGACTCCTCTTACATGTGTGAAAGGGGTTTTCTTGTAGTAGAGACTCTGTGGTTCCTCTCATAGAGATGAATATCATCTTGTTGGTATGTTGTGGTCGATGAGGAGGTTATGGTTTCACCCTCTGTCGGTTTGATTCTCAGCAGGATGAAGCAAAAACTACCAGACAGGGTTTTATGAAACTTGGTGGAAGTCTCCAAGAAAGAGCTCATTCAATTTCTGAGTGGATCAAATTCAGATGGTCCAGATATATTTCAAACTAGATAATCAATTATCAACTTTAGGAAAATAATGTCGACTGTTCAGTGATAACAGATTTACTTCTGGTTTCTTCTTTCTTTCTACTGGCTAGAAAACCTAACTTAAAGTATTATTTTATTTAACTTATTTATCCATCAACAATGATGCTCATTGATAAATAGATAAATAAGTAAATTATCCTCTGTTAGCATAAAAGGCTCATTTATCTGCTGGAGGATCTTAAGAGGCGACCTGTTTGTTTTCCACGCTGCTCTTTTCCAAAACAACAGCTCAAACTGGGCAGTGAAGTCGTGTCTTGTGTTTTTTGTCGTGCTCTTCTTTGTTCTGAGCCTTGGTTCACATCTCAGCTGCAGCTAACTCCCCTGCCCAGTCCTCAGAGCTATTTGTACCAGACAAACTGTCGTCTCCCTGTGAGCAGCAGTGGTTTCCATTGACAGGATACTGGTAGAACGACTGTTGCGGCAGTTGAATCCCGACTATCCAAACAAACGCACACGTCTGGGAGCGTGTTGCAAATTCTTTTAGAGTAAAAACCATCCAGTGTATTTAAGGTGCAGTGGCTCAAAGTGTCCATCACACGTTGCCTCTCTGTGAAAGTGATTGTGTCTCCCAGCTCTCATCATCTAATGACTATCAGCCGACACATCGCTGACTGAGATGGTTCTTCACAGGGCTGCTCATCCTGCTGCAGGCTCCATCCTCGTGCATGAAGCCCAGAGCAGAGACTGAGTGTCCCTCTTTTTCAATGCTCCCAAGCCCCCCCCCCCCCCCCCCCCGCCCCCCCCGCCGCCCCATCTATACCCACCATCACATTTGTCTTCATCCTTCTCATTGCTTTGAACTGAGTTGCTGCCTAAACCTGTTTATGTGAAGAGCTGCAGCGTTTCCCCCGGGCGCACAGTTTGAAGTTATCTATTTGCATTTTAAAAAAAACATCAGAACATAGTTTTTCTCTGGCTCTTCCCAGTGGTGCTTTGTGCTATGAGACTCATCTGATGCCAGAAATAAAAGATGCTTGGATCAGACTTGTGCTGTCACTTTCACTTCTGCATTACGCCGCCTGCACAGATAGTTGTCCGTCTTCCTCTTTGCAGCTCAGTTTGTTTCCAGTGGTTATAAACTGACCTTGCTCTGTGTTGTTCGGGGGTAAAGGATTCACTTTGGATTGAAACCCGGCTTCACAGCTTGGTTCAGTCAGGGATCCATTTTTAAATGTGTTGTTTCAGTGTATAACCGCTTTTATTTTGATTCTTACACTTTACCATTTAATGAGCCGTACAACAAGGTCAGTCTCAGATTTGAATCTCTCTGAATGTGAAGGAAACACTGTTTTTTAATTTGCATTACGTGTTCTACGGTGTCCTAATTAAACAACTTCATCAATTTGACGATACATGCACTGGACAAAGTCACAACGCACCAAATACAGAAACGTGCTGCAGACAGGGAAAAAACAACAACAGAAATGTTTCCAGGGAACCAACAAAGTGATGAACCTGCTGTAGCTCAGGGCTTTGGGAAGTTTTTGAAATCTGCTGCTCATCAGCCCAAAGTCTGTGACACAGGGAGCTTCTCTCACGCACAGGAAACACTGCAGCCCCTCAAACACCTGGTCAGTAGTCGGGCTGTTCTGCATCAAGATGTCCCACATTTCCATAATTCATGCCTAGCGGCTCCTTTGGCAATACCAGCTAACAACAGTCAGCACTTCCTATATGCTCTGGAAGCAGCTGACCAATCACAACACAGCTGCTCAGACTAAATGAGTAGCATCTTATGTTCTATCAATCCACTTTTTAATGAGTTGAGTCATTTAAGTCTTTTATTTAAAACTCAAATGCAGAACACGAGTCAGCTTCAGTCCTGCTCACCTGGAGCTGCTGTCTTCACCTCCTCCTGCACAGCCTCAGCTTCCTGCTCTGCTGTCAGCTGATAGGCTGCCGCCCCCCCCCCCCCCCCCCCGTCTGTCTCACGTGCTCAGAGCAATCTTCATTCAGCTTCGTTGTTTTTCTTCTTCATAACTTGAGGTGAAATATGAAGAAGTTCACTTCAGGGGACACCTGCTGTCTTCACCACAGCAGCTGTGATCCTGAGGTGGTCACTGGGTCACCGGAGATTAAACCAATGTTTGTTTCATTTCTGTATTTTTCACCGAGACAATCAGTTGAACACAACTTCAGTGTTTCTGTTATTATTCAGCCTGTTTGCAGCTTGTGCTGCGCTTTCAGAGATTTATTAGGCAGCTCACTACAAGCGCTCAGTCATAATCCTCTTAAGTGTGTGTGTGTGAGAGTGTGTTTAGTGTTAGTGTGTGAGAGAGAGAGTGTGTGTGTGTGTGTGTTTGTGTGTGTAGTTAATACAAAACAAAGTCAGGTTGGATGTGAAGAAACACATGACACGTGTGATGCACAGAAACTGACATGTAGCGTTTTGCTAACATGTACTAATATCATATAGTAATATGATAACATAATAACACCGGTGTTCTTCCCTAATCACCAGGGCTAACTCAAGATCTGATTATGTGCTATGACTGCATTATGACAGCACTAAGGAGCTGGAGATTATGGGAGATATTACAACCATGAATGTGTGTGTAACACCCGGGTGGGAATATTACATGGGAGGGAATCTCCCAGTTGATAAACTTTTGGAGCTGGTAAAGTCGATGGTGAAGTCATTGTCCAATAAAACACATTAAGGACAAGCAATAGAACTTATATCCATCCGCCCATTATCAACCTTTAAGGTCCAGTCGTCTGGGGCTGTAACCCATCTCAGCTCATATTGATTTCCCATCATATGATGTCATATTATCAGTGATGTCATGAAGCAGTCAGAAAATGACATCATGCACAGTTCAACAGAGCATTTCACTGTCTTCTTTGTATCTTACAGGACGACAGACATGACTTCAAGCTTATATGGATCGATAAGTAATTTATGATCACATGATAAAAGGATGTCACCGTGAAGTCCACAAATGATATAGTGTGGTAATGTTTATTATAAATCCATCCTCATCAGGGTTTGAATGGGACGTTATTCTCATTGGGGCTTGAACACAGCGTGTCATCGCCCCTCTGATGCTTTTCACTTCTCTTTGAACTCACAGCGTCTGATCTGAACCGTCAGCAGGAAGCAGATTTAACTTCTGTGGATTGGTTCACATTTTTCCTCACAGCTGAACCTAAGTCCCAGTTTTTTCTTTAAGCATCTTAAGTGATGACTCCTCAGCTTCTTTTTAAGAGCACATCAAACAGCGATTTACAAATACACAACCTGTCCTTATCGTGGCTCTTTCTGCTCTCACACGCTGGTCTGAGCTTTTCACGTGGAGCAGGTGGTTCAGTCAGCTCCTTACTCAAAGGCACCTTGAGTTGTAGTAGAATGAAAACAGAGCTGTTAGTATCTGAGGTTCCAGGAAGTGTCACAAACACATGGTCGTTTAAAAGTTGTCTCTCACTGTCAGGGATATAAAAGGCAGTTTGCAGGTCAGAAGATTTCAACTGTGACTGAAACATCTGAAGAGTGTGTTTTCTAATGTGTCCCATGTGAAACCTGGTCTGCTGTTGCCTGTAGGGACCTGGACGCCCTTAATGTGCTCCTCGTTTTCTTTTCCCGCTCCAGGATGCGTGAGGACATGTCCACCATGGTGTGCGTGAAGGAGGAGGAGGACCCCGGGGAGAAGATGACCCAGGATGAGATCATCTCCCGGACCAAGCAGGTGATCCAGGGGCTGGAGGCGCTGAAGCAGGAGCACCACTCCATCCTGGACGGCCTGCTGGGCACACTGCGCTGCCTGAAGCAGGAGGAGGAGGGCGTCCTGGTGGAGGAGAAGTCCCACATGATCCGCAGGTCCATGGAGATGCTGGAGCTTGGGCTGAGTGAAGCACAGGTATGTGTCCATATGTTCCCACACATCTCAAACAACAGAGAATCATTATTTAGTTGTTGGCTACAGGCTCGAAGCTATGTAGCCTCAGCAGAATATGTCACCATTAAAAAAACAACAAGCCACATATACTAGTAGTTATTCTTATATTATCTGAGTACTAAGTATTCTGTTGGACTTGAATTTCCTTTATCTAAGACCACAAGATATTTGTACCTATGAAGGATCTTAAACGTTGAAATGCAAAATAAGTCCAATCAGTGCAAATGAATGACGTGAAACCTCACCAGGCTCATTATTACCGTAAGTATATTTTTCCAGTAAGCTCCAGTAGAGCGGTTACAGGTCTTTATACACACATGAGTTAAATGGAATCTGCTCTGTACGATCAGACTTCAAACAGACTCCAGAAACAATCAGAAAAATGCTGCCGGTGTAAAGTGGACGGCTCTTTGTCAATAAAGATAATAACAGACCAAGAGATCAAAGCTTTCACACAGATTCCAAAGCTGAGATGTTGATTTCATCGTTTCTCTTGATTATCATTTTAAAAATACACACAAAAGTGAATTCCTGTCGCCATTTTAGCTCCAGTGTTTCCTTAAAACACAATTCACACTTGAGGAATACAACGTTTTGTTGAAAGTGTTGAGACACTTCCTGTGAGTCACTGATGAGTCACTCTCTTCAGCCCTGATCTCTCACTCGGATTTCCACCTCAACTTCTTTTACCAGCAGTCACGATGAAGCACATTCATATTTCATATATGATTCATATTTTTCTACATAATTCTCCAACATCTCTCGTGTGTCAAACTCTTCAGACAAACTCTCTCCCTCCGGCTTCAACCTGAGACCGATATGCTTTTATGAAGAGGATTAGTTAGTGTACACATGCTGGGTGTGGGGGGGGGGTGTACTCTCCCACACAGTTTTACTTCCCTTCTTTACACACAACACTTCCACTGATTCTCTCATTATATCTATTCATCACATACTCTGGTGTTATGATACTTACAAGTGAAAATCATCCTTGGAATGAATGTTTATCCAAAAAGCCCAAACATCATTCTGTTTAACCAACAGACTGTAAATATGAGCTGATGAATATCCATTTGTGTAGTTGATCCAAACTGTGTGAAGGAACTGTTGTGTCTAAAGAAACACGCTCCTCCTCCTCTTCCTCCTCCTCCTCCTCCTCCTCCTCCAGGTGATGATGGCGCTGTCCAGCCACCTGAGCTCGGTGGAGTCGGAGAAGCAGAAGCTGCGCGCTCAGGTCCGCCGGCTCTGCCAGGAGAACCAGTGGCTGAGGGACGAGCTGGCCGGGACCCAGCAGAAGCTGCAGAAGAGCGAGCAGAGCGTGGCCCAGCTGGAGGAGGAGAAGAAGCACCTGGAGTTCATGAACCAGCTGAAGAAGTACGACGAGGACCTGTCCCCAACGGTGAGTCCACAGAATGTGTCTCCATGGTCTCATTTTTATGATGCTTGCATTTCCAAGTTAAAACCTTCATCATCCTGAGACATTTACATTATTATATCTTCAGGTTTTTTTTGGTTTTGTTTCAATATACTTCCATATAAATGATCTCAAGTGTTTTAAGTGCTTTTAAACTCAGCAAATACTTGAAATGTCCTTTTGTGGTTTTAGAAAACAGTCACTACATTACTCCTCTGTCTCTGTCCTCCTTCTCTCTCTCACTCCATCTCTCACTCCATCTCTCAGGAGGAGAAAGACTCTGACTCCAGCAAAGAGAATCTGGATGATCTCTTCCCTGATGACCACGATGACCAGGCCCCGGGCAGTAAGTGTCTTCTTCTCTCCACTCTGAGTCGTGAGCAGTTTCAAACGAAAACATCAAATGTTCTTCCTGGTGTTGGGATGTAGATTTAATAGCACTGGTCTCGTTAAACCACTGGAAACAAATGGTTTTGTCATGTTTCTATATTCAGTTTCAATCAATATGTTTATTTAGCAACATTTAAAGATGAAACATTTCTGTTTTTTTGAATTTATAACATAATTTCAAGACTTTTATCATTCATTCTGCTTCACTGAATTCCATTACATGTTATCTCAGGTTGTTTTGCATTTAGAGAAATTTAGATTTTTTTAAAATAAGCAAAATCACAGATGTAAACACTGGTAAACATCGCAGAGTTCAAAACGTTAAAACTTAGATTACACTGAGAAGTTGTTAGTGTTTCTATTCTGGAGATAGAATCCTTTGGGAATCTAACTACTGTATTCGTACCAGTGTAAGTCAGTGGACCCCCCCCCCTCACTGTTGATGGGGTGATCTTTCATTAACTCAGTAGTCCAGACAGTAAAGCTGGCGCTGGCTGTAAAGCTCCATTTGTCAGGACCTGTTTCTGGCTGGTTGGAGGCCAGATGGAGAAAATACCCTCTCAGCCACACTGGTGTTATTTACCTACTTACACTGATTTACCTTCTGCGTGGCTCTAGTCTGCTGAATTAATGTTTGACTTCAGAGGTGTGGTTATGATCTGATTAGATTTGGCTTTGAATTTCAATAAGCTGGAAGCACACAGTGGTGATTAGCCTCACCCAGTTTGTCTTTCTGGAACCAGTTCAAATCCAGTGCTCTGGCGCAAGAGCCACAGTATCTACTGGTCAGTTTGAAACCTCTGAATTGAAAGAAATGAACCGTGACCGTGAGTTTGTTTTGGGGATGAATGAGAGAGTGACTGGTCTCAACAAAAAGGAAAACGATTTGTCCTCCGACTTGGCTCTGGCTGTTTAAACCCTTTTTGTACCAAGTTGATTTCCATTTGGCTCCCGGCACCAGTTTGTCAGCCAGTTTTAAACTGGCTGACAAACTGGTTCACACTCTGAGCCAGACTCCAGGCCTCTGAAGAGCCAATAGATAAATAAGATTAAAAGATATAAAAATAAAAAAGGGATTACTAGTACAAGGAAATAAACACAAAAACAAATCTTCAAGTTAATCAAAGACAGAACTGTATGACATAGTAAACAAAGGCTCACATTCTGTAATTTTTCATACAAACCCACACACAGACACACAGACACACACACACACACACACACACACTGCAGTTTTATTGTGAATCAATCCAACACACACTGTCCTGCTGCCCCACATACTCAGCAGAGCATCAAATATGCATTAATGTGCCACTGAAAACCACCTCCAGCAAACGCATTATTTCTTCCCATTTATGTTTTTAAAAACATAGATGATGAATTTATGACATCTTGCAGATAAAGACAGACGCTGCACACAGTTAACTTTTCTGGAGATTTGCTGTGAATAACAGAAATACAGAATTTCTCTCTCTGTATCTTTTCAAGAGGGATAAAGATCAGTCGATGTCAGATATGTGTTTTTCAGCACATTCCTCCTCAGGCGGAATTAAATTCCAAATTTTTTTAGCTGTAAAGGCGTTTTGTCGTCTGCGTGTTTCTGTTCTTATGAAAACAGACTTTATTTTGTTGTATGTAAATGCCAGGAAGTGGTCGGAGGTATTTCCTCTTTCTCACACGTGAGTCGTGGGTGTAATTTCAGGGTGTGATCCAGACTTCTGTGTTTTTGGCCCAAATTATGATTTCAGGTTGAGGAGCAAAGGAAGCTGAGCAGGTCGGAGCAAATAAGAGGATATTATATTTATCTGATGTTTTATCATTATTTACTTGCCGAGAATGAGAGATCAATAAGGAAAGAAAGATGGGTTGTGTTGAGGTTCTGCTGGAGAAAAGTGATGAAGAGATGTGTTCCTCCTCCTCTCCTCTCCAGGCTGCCTGTAAAGCTTCTGAAGCTCTGGTATATTATGTTAGCAGTGAGAAGGTAATGGTGCAAGCAGGACGCTAATGATGATGAGAGCTCTTTCTGGATTTAAACTGACCTCAGGCTTATTCACAGTGGTTTTTCTGTACAAATATTTCCATTTCAGCATTTTTGATCCGACTCTCTGATGCACAGCGAGGTACTGGATGTACTTGTAACCTGTTGTGTTAACGAATTGACCACGTTCCTTAAACGCTGCAGGTTTATAACAAGGGGCTGAACACCTGGTATCACTTGGTGTGTCGGACTCTTTACTGTGGTCAGTGTGATTGCTGCCGTGGGCGGCTCCCTCTCTAAACACCACTCGCTCTCCTTCACAGTAAATATAGAGGTGCCTGCCTTTAGGAAGACACTCAATCGGGGGGGTTTCCTGACCTCTCACATGCACACACACACTCTCTCTCACACACACACACACACACACACACACTCTCACACACTCACTCAGAATCAGACCTACAGACGAGAGGTATATTCTGAGAGAGGTTCCTGTCATGTCCTCCTGACCCCGTTCCACACAGAAACCATCTTCTGTGCACTGCAGCAGAATGAGGACATTGTTTGTGTGTGAATAATCTGTTATTTAGGGCACATGTTAACAGCCTGATGTTTGTGTGTAGCAGCCCAGCAGCGTGCACACAACAACATGGGAGGAAAACTAAATTAGAATTCACTTGATCTGAATTTTTAAATTGCACATATTTATAGATATCAATCCCCTGAACATGCAGGATTATTTTCCATCAAGATCCCAGGAATTATAATCTGAGGAATCAACTGAAATGTTAAAAGGAAACAACTCATAATGTTTGAGAAGATAAAACAGAATTCCTGGATCCACCCCCTGATCTGAATCCGCACTAATGTGTCATCAATGTCACGCTGCACTCCTCTCCACAATTTCATGGAAATCGTTTCAGTAGTTTTTGTATAATCCTGCTAATTATATAACAATTTATTACATCATTATACAGAGAATTGTTCAATTTAAGTGTGAATCTTGATGTTTCATCATCTCCATCTTCCTCTGTGTCTCCAGTCCAGCCGGCTCATGGCAGTGCAGCAGCGGCAGCGGCCCAGCAGGGAGGCTATGAGATCCCGGCCCGTCTGAGGACCCTCCACAACCTGGTGATCCAGTACGCCTCCCAGGGCCGCTACGAGGTGGCCGTGCCGCTGTGCAAACAGGCCCTGGAGGACCTGGAGAAGACCTCTGGACACGACCACCCGGACGTCGCCACCATGCTCAATATCCTGGCCCTGGTCTACAGGTTAGTCGATATAGAGTAACTGTAAACTACATTAGCTAAAAACTTAGGCCCCACTGTTCACACCTTCACTGGTTTGTAAATCTAATCTAAGACTATGGAGCCTTGGAGTTGAATCTTCTCAGTGACCGGTGAGTCAGTGTGTGTTGGTGTCGGTGTGTGGTGGATATCAATGAAAGGAATGTTAGTAACCTTGTTGCTTCATGGCACAGCTTGAATCCTTCAGCTCCGACGACAATCTGGTCTTTTCTGAGCCAAACATGCAGCAACTGACACAACTCGTCGTCTCTTTGTCACTCTCACAAAGGCCCTGGAGGCCGTTTGTACACACCTTTAAAACCACTGTGTCACTGGCCTCCCAGTGAGAGCTGGGTGCTTCTCTACGTCAGGAGCGGAACACGGCAAACACAACCCGAGATTTACAGAACAGTAACACAACGGGTCGAGTGTTAATTTCCCAGGCAAAGAGTCGAGGAACAAAAGAATGACACAAGAATTCTCCAGGGTCGTTGCCATGTTCTTTTTCTCCTCTTCCACAAATCTTACCCGTTGAATAGTGAGGCCGGGCTCCTGATGTGGTTTCCCTGCAGGGACGATGGACTAGCTCCTCTTGCTGTCAGCAGACTGTGGGAACCTGTGCAAAACTATTTCAACCTTGTCACCTGAAAATAATGGGCTATTAGTGGAAATTGTCGTCACAGTTGTGTCTCCTCTTGTGTGCTTGTGTGTCAGTCTGTGCGTCTGACTCTGCTGGTTTGTGTTTGTTCCTCAGGGATCAGAACAAATACAAGGAGGCAGCCAACCTGCTGAATGATGCTCTGGCCATTAGAGAGAAGACGCTGGGCAGAGACCATCCAGCGGTGAGAGCATCTTCCTCTTCATCACACCAACGTCATTCTGTTCTGTCTTTTCTTTCATCTGACAGTCGGACAAGACATCTTTATGACATCACAACTTTATCTGAATCATAGATGTGTCACTTTGTTCCGATGGTTATGTTGACCTGGGTGGAAGAAATGTAGAAATGCATAAAAGCTCAAAAATCGATTTAGACCTAACATCACACAAATCATATTTTAACTAGTGAATCCATCAGAACAACCACATTAAATTAATAATTCGACATTTCATAGGAATCCTGCTTATTCGCTGAATTGTTTAAGTAATGCTAAGCTAATTAGTCAGTTAGCATAGCTTAGCATAAAGAGGGAAATTGGTGGGGAAATTGCTCATCGGGCTCGACCTAAAGGCAACGACATGCATTAGAGGCCCAGTGGGTTATTCCCAGTTTTACTGGGAATTCAGAACATAGAATACAAGATAAAAACAAAAGAAATATATGTGATCATAGATAAATAAACATTCTGATAAATGGCTCCAAAATATACAATAAACTGCACAAACATGCTCATAGGATTGGAGTTTGAATGCTGATGCGTGTCTCCTTCACTGTGATGATCAGAGTGAACACAGAGGATTTCATAAATATTTAACCCAGATCCATGAACCTGTGTCCGTCAGTGTAAACACACAGCAGGTCGACTAACTGTGTTAACCCCAGCAGGCTTCTGTCTCCACTGTCTGGACCAACATCCCACTGCACTTTGTCAAGCTGAGGTTAGCCCTCCACACCCCCCCCCCACACCTCCCTCCCTCACCCTCTCACTCCGTCACCAGGCCGCGATCCTTCCACAGGGAGTTGACTCTGATTTGTCACTCACAAGGAATCACATCTCAATTCACTGTTTTTTCTTTCTGTTTCTCTTTGAATCCACTTCACAACCTCTTATGTAAGAATCTTTTAATCGTCTCAGTCTCCTCTACTGTCCTTTGTCTTCAAGTTAAGTTTTTTAAACCGGTTCTGAGTGTGAACTGGAATGCTCCAGGCACTTTGTCTTCACATCATCTGATCTGTAAGTGTGAGTCTGTGATGAAACACCAGATTGTTAGACTCTAATTTCAATGATTCATTTTAGAAAGTGCAGGGAGAAGCAACAATGCATTAGATTCTACACCCCTCCCCCTCTTGGGCCAAATCCATACTACTACTACATTTGAGATTTAAAACTAAATGCATTATGATGGATGTAGCCTTCCTAAATTCCTCTGGGAGAGTTTGCCCCCCCCGTGCCTCGCCCCTCTACCCTCCCTCTCTCTCTTCCTCCCACTTGGCCACATGGCCACCAGACCCTGGTCTGGATCAGAGATCAGAGGTGACCTCCAGGCGCCTCAGGAGGCTCCTTCCTCCTCAGTGCACGTGTTGGAGAATTATCACGCAGCTCATAAGGATCAAATTACAGCCCACGATGATCATCCACTGTTTCCACACCTTCTCTGTCTCCCCATCGATTACTCACTCACCAGATCACTGGCACTGGGCTGCTGTGGTGGAGATCTGCGGTTGCACTGGGAGGTGGACGTGATTTGAAGCTCGAAGATGATTTCAGAATAATAAACGTGTCATTGTGTTTTTCAGGTTGCTGCCACCCTCAACAACTTGGCTGTCCTCTATGGGAAGAGAGGGAAGTACAAGGAGGCGGAGCCTCTGTGCAAGAGAGCGCTGGAGATCAGAGAGAAGGTAGGTCAAAGGTCGCCCCACACAGGAGCAGTTGAATCAGTAATGAGGGAGCGTGAAGAAGCAGCTGTTTCTCCTCCAGAAAGATGTTTCTGCTTTTGCTCCGCAGCCAACGCATGGTTATCATTTCCTCCCCCGTCCTTTCAAACTGAAATTTACATTCACTTTCAGAATCAGTCAGTGTCCTACTTAGCAAACGAAAACCTCTCAAGATGGCTGCCATGAGTCACTGGTTTAAATGAAGGACGAATGTTTTTGAACATGACTAAGATGAAGTGAAACGTTTGAGGAAGACTGAGCTGAAGAGGCTGAGATGAGCTGCTTTACCTCAAAGATTATTTACATCTGGGATCATTGAAGTAGGAACAAATTCATTTTCCATCATTCATTCATTTCGATGTGTCCCAATGACACAACTGGTGTGGACACCCTGCCTCCTCCATGTTAGCGACTGGGACATGCCAAAGACTAGACGTACAGTAGAAGAAGAAGATTAGACGAAGATTTTGCCAAAAATAGATAAGAGTACAGAACGTTCCATCTAGTTAGTTACAGTGGATAGTAACTCACTTTCTAAGATTGAAGTCCTTCCTGTTTCCATTTATCTTAAAAAGAAGAAAATATGTATCATGGTGCAGTCTTACCTTCAGGGAGAATGTTACTGTCATCATTCGTCTCATCTGTAGTTTGATGCCGACAGAGTCGCTGCTCAGAAATCTTAAAGGTGCAGAAGAGACTTTTTAATCTTCTGTTCCATCCACAGCTCTTCCCTTTGATAAACCCTCCTCCTCCGAGAAGGAAACCTCGTCTCTCCTTAAACTGAACTATTTTATTTTTGATGCATCTTTAATTCGGATGATAAGGGAATAGGTGACTGCGGCAGAGCGGCTGATTCTTGAAGATTTGCACTTTCCTGCAGTTTTGTCTTTTTATAGAAACTCAGCCTCTCACTGAGTTTGGGCTTCAGGGAGATTGGAGACGGTGGAATTCATTTAAAAACTGCTGCTGAGGCTTTTCACTGTGTTTACTTGAGTAGAACTTAAACACTTTATGGAAACATGTTGGCACAGAATGAAAAGAACGATATAAGTCCATCTTATGTTCTCAGGTTCTGCTCTGAGACGTCCAGATTGACTGATACAGATGATTTCTATAAGCGCTGCTTTAAAACTACTTTAAAACTACATCCAGGACACGTTCACATTATTTGCCGCATGATGTCAGTGACTGATAAACTGAACTGTAACATGACTTTAAATTCAACCTACAGATGATCAGTGTTTAGTGTGAGCATCTTAACTTTAACTATTAGTCCAAATTAATGTTCATGTCCATTGACCAATAGATTGATTAATTGTTCCTGTTCTAGTTGAAAGAGTAGCAGTATAAATATCTCATGTTCCTGTTCAGTAAATATTCATGTGAAGCGTGGGTTCAGTCGCTGCACTGTGAAGAAGAGGATCCTTCCTTATTAATTATAGATGAAGGTGGTGTTTCTGAGAGGTTCCCAGAAACCACTGCAGCACTGTTGTTGTTTGAAGTCCTGGCATCCATCTGTAAACACGCTGTGTTCCTCAGCGTCCTGCAGCTCGTCGTGCTGCTGTTCTTACTGCTTCCTTCTCTCAGCCGTCAGACGTGAGTCTCTGAGGAGGAGGAGGAGGAGGAGGCGGAGGCGGTGGAAGGTTCTGAGTGAATCCTGTAGGTTTCCTCTCTGCAGCAGCCTGGAGATCCCAGACTCCGGCTGTCAGACTCCATCAGGCAGAGGGTTGGACCTGCGATGCTCAGGAAGGAATTCATTGTGCAGTAAACTGAGAAGCCACTTTAGTTTTACTCTAGAGCACATGGTGTGACCTGGTGCTTTTTTAATTTCCCAGTCTTCCCCGGCCACCCACTGTTTATGTCCCAGTTTCCCCAGTGGTCTCATGGATTCCTTTCTCTGCCAACACTGGTTGTGCTTCCTTTTTCATTTTTAGATTCTCTCTTCTGTCATCTGTCATCTCTGTCACCTCTTCTTCCTTTCTTCCTTTCTGTCTTTTTCTTGATTCTTGAACCTAACCTGTAGTTTTCTAATCCTCGCCGCCTGGTTTGGTTTCTGCTCTTGTTCTCACATCTTTCCCGCGTCACTCAGATCTAAATTCTTCTCAGCACACAGGATATGCTTACTCTTCTTTCAGAGCCACGTCAATGCAAACACATTCACTTTTAAATGATGAGGATATCGTTTTCTTTGAGGAATTCTGTTGGTTCCTCTTTTCAATGTGTTTCTACTGTTCTCAGCTTTTTCTTTATCAAACAATAGTAGATCGAGGTCCCACCTGTAGTTCAGAAAGCAGGTCGGACTTTTCAGTGTGTAACCAGAACCAACAAGTAGTTTAAGGGTCAAATGAAACTGGCAAGAGATGAAACAAACCGTTCCAGTGACAAACATCTCACTGTCCCTGGAAATCCAGAATTACAACACGACACACGAGGTTCAAAACTGGGTTACACATCTGAAATTGAAGGATATAGTAGAGATATGGTAAAATAATAACTAACCATATTGTAGACGTATAAAACAAAACACTTCTGCAAACTGAGTGTCTGCAGGATTGAGCTAAAACTACTGAATGGATTTTCACAAAACTTAAGAGCATAATTAATGGATCTTGAAAAAAATCTTGCATATTTAGGGAACTGATATTTATAAGTTTTTGCAATTTGGTGCAGACTCAAATAAACATCTGGATCAAGCTGATTTTAAATGAGGTTTGTAGGGATGTATGTTTTTCTCAGCTCCAGTTGGGTAATAAGTGTTCCTGTGGATCCATGATTTTATTTTGTAGTACTTTCTTTGACATCAGACGAGGATGAGGCCCTTGACCCTTGACCCCTGGAGAAGGTTTCCGCTCTAGAGTCTCATTCTAGTTTTATAGGCGTGAACCTTTGTAGCTACAGGAACAGATTCAGAAGCACCCGGCTACAGTCTTGTGATAATCTCTCACCCGGGAGAGGAGCTGTCGACCAAATGGCAGCAGCCAGACGCAGCTTGTCGTATAAACTCATTTTCTTAACCCCCCATGTCTGCTCGCTTCCGTCCCAGGTGCTGGGGAAGGACCACCCAGACGTGGCCAAGCAGCTGAACAACCTGGCCCTGCTGTGTCAGAACCAGGGCAAGTACGAGGAGGTGGAGTACTACTACATGAGAGCGCTGGAGATCTACCAGACCAAACTGGGCCCCGATGACCCCAACGTGGCCAAGACCAAGAACAACCTGGTGAGGAAGGGAGGGAGGGAGGGAGAGAGAAGCAAGGAACAGCTTGAACAAAAGACATATTCTATAATTAACTCATCATCTCATCACATTCTCTGGGGGTTTAATCTGTATGAAAACCTCTGACATTTCACAGGACTTCTCAGTTTCAGTCTCGTGCTGAGCTGCTGTTTGTTTGTGTGTTTTCCAGGCGTCCTGTTACCTGAAGCAGGGCAAGTTCAAGCAGGCCGAGACTCTTTATAAAGAAATCCTCACCCGCGCTCACGAGAGGGAGTTCGGCTCAGTCGACGGTACGATGTGCACACGTGACTGGGATCTACACACACACACACACTTTCACATTTTAAATACCATCCTGTTATCTCTTGTGACTTTGCATAACTCAAACAAACCTTTTCTTACTTTATTCGTCCACCCTCCTGCTGTTCTCTCCTTCTCGTGGAAAGGTCAACGTATTCAAGCTGCTGCTATCGAAGGATAAACAAACCAAAACGACCTTTCAGCTGAAAATGAGAAACTGTTTTTCCTTCAGAGCCACAGAGATTTAAAATGTGTGTCGTCTCTCCGGCTGCTTCACCGAGTGAACGTGTGAGATTGATTTGGTTCTTTCTCTTCAGATGAGAACAAACCCATCTGGATGCATGCTGAGGAGCGAGAGGAGCAGAGCAAGGTGAGAGATTCCATCATGTGCACTTCCACTAGGTCGCTAATATTTATTTATATCTCCTATTTTTGGGGTTTAATGTTATCTTTGTTGTCCCTAAAACCTCATACCTGAAGAAACATTAAAAAACACATAGAATTAGTCTCTAAACTAGAAATATGAGTTTAATTATATATTAATTTTTTTAGCCACAGGCACAGAAAACAAACAGTCACGTTTTAATGATCTTATTTAAGATGGAATATGAAGGATCCATGACACAAGAGCTGGATTAGCAGCTTAAGTCTCAGTAATAACAGTTCCCCCCTGATGATGGTGTGAGTCCTTGACTTTCCCAACTCAGGGTTTATTTCATCACTGTTTACAGGGTTTAGTTTTTCAGGCGATGGAAAAGCAATGACCCGGGTTTTTATAATCCCCCCCCCCTCCATATGATATCTGATGGTATTAACAGGATTTAAAAAGGGGTTAATTTCAATCCTTCACAGCTTTAGTCACTTCACATTTTGCTTCATGGGTGTTTTTTGCTTCTTGTCCAGACTTGGATCTTTCCTGTCAGAGCAGGTTGATTCCTAACAGTGTGTGTTTGCTTCACAGGGGAAGCAGAAGGACGGCTCGCCATTTGGAGAATATGGAGGCTGGTACAAAGCCTGTAAAGTGGACAGGTCAGTTGGTTCAGTGAAGACAACAAACACTGCCGGACATATGACCAAAGTTTCCCAACAATCCTGATTTGTGACCCTTTAAAAGACAAATATATTATAAAGAATGCAGATATATTAGCTTTAATCTCTAATTTATGATGATTATTATAGAAAGTTTATAGATTTGTTTGTAAAAAGTCACGTTATCGAATTCTCTTGTTAATGTGAAATATTTTATAATCTAAATGATAGTTGATATTGTTCTTTCCCAACAATCGTATGATGAGATCTTTCTGCTTCTTGTGTTCACAGCCCCACGGTCACCACCACCCTGAAGAACCTCGGCGCCCTCTACAGGCGACAGGGGAAGTTTGAGGCTGCAGAGACGCTGGAGGAAGCCGCCCTGCGCTCCAGAAAGCAGGTGTGGTCACTAACACAGAATTCCTATCTGGGCGTTAGACGTCACTGGGGGGTGCTACAGACTGAGCTGCAGCACCGACACTCATCATGAGTCAGCGTTTGTGCATTCTGGTGTAAAATCAGGGCTGAGGCAAATGTTAGGTGACTGTGCTGCAGGGGGGGGGGGCTTTTAGACTGCCTCGTGGTTAATGGTGTTTCCTGTGGAGATGAGAAGTCGGAGCAGCAGTGAAGCTCTGAAGCTTTTATCCCACAATATAATTTCTGTGGTGCCACTGCAGTTAAAACTGTAGAGAGTAAAATCAAATTGAGGTAATTAAGGTTATTCGATTTTAGACATTGCTCCTCCTGAGCAGATCGTTGTCATCTGTGTATTGGAGTTGTGTTGGACTCCTGAGATTGTGACACACCAGAGTTTGCACCAAATTGCAAGGTTTCTAAATGTCAAAGGAGATGGAGTCATCCTGGCATCAATTACAAATAAACGTTTAACTTGAGAAACAGGAAACTGAGAACTTTGGTCTCAATGTGTCAACGTGTGGTCAGAAGCCTACTCCTGTGTGTGTGGGTGTGTGGGTGTGTGACATCTGTATTTTTAGTATTAATTGGATAAATTGTTTCCTATCCTCAACTCTATTGAGTCAATGTGTGTGTGACTGCAGTTGCTCAGCTTCTTCTTTAATTGGATTAGTTGAATTGACATCTATTGCTGCCTTGTGTGTGTCTTTGTGTGTGTGTGTGTGTGTGTGTGTGTGTGTTAAGGGTCTGGACACTGTGCACAAGCAGCGCGTGGCCGAGGTCCTGAGCGAGCCGGAGGCCCGCGAGAAGCAGCGGAGCCGCGAGAGCTTGACCTCGGACGCGGTGAAGTACGAGAGCGGGCCGGACGGTGGCGAGGAAGTGAGTATGAGCGTGGAGTGGAACGGGGTAAGTACAGTACACAGCCCCCCCACACAGCACTGAGAGTCTCACACTGACACGTTCACACTGAGTCTCTCTGAGCAGACGCCACGTTAGAGTAAATCTGATTGGCTCAATATGAGACATGTTGAATGTGTAAGTTTGATTTACTGTGAGAGAGACTAGAACAAATACACACGTGTCTTCTTCTCAGTGGATTACATATTCAACACAAACCTGCTTCTGAGTACACATCGACTTACGCGCACAAGTTGGTTTTTCCACTGAACTCTGGAGCCAGAAATTACATCAGTGAGGTTTTATTAATCATCTTGATCTTCAAATTAAAATTTGCAGTTTTAAGATCAAAGGCTCTGATTAACTGGATATCAAAGGAATTAGTTCATTAGTGGAGATGATGAACTCCCTAGAAAAACAAGGTCAGACAAGAAATCCTCACGCTCCAGTGACGGCTCCCAGTAAATCTGATTTAATCTGAAATAATTACAATAATCCAGCTAATTTCTTACAATATTCTTCCTTGTTTAAGAAGATTCCTGCTTAAATTCCCTCTATGAGTTTAACAGTTTACACAATCAACATGAAATCTGCATAATTCATTGGAAAATGTGAACTTGAGCTTTTAAGATTTTCTCCAGCTTCACTATCATCCTTGTATGATGGAAATTAAACCTCAATCAGAGTTTATCAGTGGCTTCTTTAAAAGAAAGATACACAACGATTGTTACTAATCTGTTCATTCAGTTATTCTCATCAGGAGTTTCTCCCACGGACACAAGTCCCAGTATAAACCAGTTAGAGTGATTTAAAAGGGTTGTTTAGTGGATAACGCTGATTGACTGTCACAGTTCCTCTTCTCTCCTTCAGTAGTTAAATATCTTCACTGTTACTGACAGATTAATAAACCAATTAAAAGCTGCAGATGTGCAAACAGCTGGATCTCAAATCTCTAAAATTAGCTGCTTCAGTCGTCGTGTTGACACGGAGCTGTGGTCGTAAAATAAAACCTCTTTTCCCACTAAACTCTCCTCTGCTGTGGAGCTTCTCCCATTAACTCCACGTCTTAAAGCTGCAGCCCCCCCCCCCCCCCTCCCCCCCTGCTGCAGAGACACTTCTCTAACCGAGCTGCTGCAGTTCAGATCCTCTGCCGTGTTTCCTCCAGTGACTCCTGAGTCTCAGCGTGAAGACGTAGCTTCGCTGTCGGCTGCTTCACCATCACGACTTATTCCCCGAGAGCCCCCCCCCCACCCCACCCCGCTCGGGAGCTCACATCTCACATAGCAACAGTAGGCAATAGAACCTGAACGACCAATCAGCAGCCTTCACCAGGAGATGGTGTGAGACGCAGCCTCCATCACCAGATGATCTCTGCACATATTCATAACAGGAAAAACTGCCTCTCTCGTCTGGAGAGAGCTTCAGATGGAAGTACATTTAATTATTATGATTTTACTCTATTCTCTGGTTAAATAATGAATAAATCTATCATCACTAGGACGTCACTGAACCTGCTAAAGTGTCTAAAGGGGAATTCATTAAAATTTGATTAAATATCAAATGAAATTAATCCAAGAAGAAAACAGCAGCAGGAGAAAAGAGATCGATAGGAACAAGATAAAGATTAAGAAGTAAATTAAAATATAATTAAGTTTGAATGCTGTATAAATACTGTACAGTGAAGTTCCCTCACCTAGAGATGAGGCTATTAAAATTAATAGTTTTCTGAAAATGCACAATTTGCACATTAGATATAATATACATATACCTATAGATATAGATTAGTGGAGCTGAACTGATTTATTGATTCACAGAATAATCAGTATCAGGGTTTAGGTCGGCCGACATGAAAATTTATATCTTACAGAATAAGTAATGCAGAAAACTATGTTTATATTATATTATTATTAATAAAGTGTGACTCGAGGTGTCGCTCCACTGATTCACTGGAGTTTTGCTTCTCAACCGGTCAAAAGAAACCGTCTCTTCCTCTGGAGCTCTGTCCTCAGGCAGCTGTGAAAACCCTTTATTCTCTCACGTCAGTAGATCCTGTGCTCAGGACCGGCTCCTCAGTGTGTTGGTCTGACTCCACCCGGGCTCTGTACTGTACTCTGCTGATGTTCCTGATCCTCGTGCTCTGTGCTCCATGTGTCTGTCTCCTCTGCACTGGTGTGATGATCTCATGTTCTGCATTTGTTTTTCCTTCTCTGATCTTTATTCCTTTTTTGTTTTGCCTGCTCGGTCGGCGTGTGAGCAGCCAGAGAGGAAAACGTTTTAATGAGCGTTGGTCTAGAAAATCAAAAGGTTCCAATAAAACTGTGAAATCTCGTTAAAAAAACAATAAATGACGCTGGTTTCTGTTCATGTCCCCGTTTCATTTGAACTGGTGAACTGTGCAAAGCAAAGTGGGACAAATGGACACAAAGCTAAATAAATAGACAAGACAAGATATTGATTCGAAGAGTTAAGTAGAGTTAACGTCTGTTGGGAGACGTAGATAAATCCTTTATATACATATTGATATGTGATTTGATTGACAGGATATATTGAAAGGTTCTCTGGCTGCTCTCACGTGTCTCTGACCTGAGTCCCTCTGTGTTTGTGCTGTTTAACAAAGTTTAACGTTGTTCTACTCGATGTGTTAATAATGTTTCAGACGCAGTGTTTCTCCACCAGGTCACACTGTGCAACAGCTCCACTTAGTGGCAGAGTCTGAGAACTACACTGAAGACATTTTGTCTGAGCCCACTGATTCTAAATACGACAGCGTCTCTTGGATGACGTCTCACTTTTAAACTTAAACAATAACAACAAATATGGAGATTTGGAAGAAGCAGTTATATTAATGAAATTCAGTCCTGTCAGAAAATAGATGTTTCCCCTAAAGATATTTAACATAAATACATTTCATAATAAAAGAAGTAGCACATTAATGAGTTTAATACAAACCTAGTTCCCTCTCCGACCAACTGGTTTAATCTGTCAGTTTCCAGATGTGATCAAACATCTGCAGTGAAATGATCATCAGCTGATTATAGACCAACAAGCTGCTGGAGAAATACTGCGTCTGCTCTGATGATAACTTCTGTCACAGTCTCTTCACTCTCTTCATCTCTCCCTCTTCTTCCTCCTCCTCCTCCTCCTCCTCCTCCTCCTCCTCCTCCTCTCTTTAACGGCTCATTCTCATCTTGTTGTCTTTTCTCCTCTTTCACTGTTTGTGTCTCTTCTCTTCCTGCTGCCGTCTGATCTCCAGGCTTAACTCCAGATGCCTTGTAATGGTTCTAATAACTCGCCTCCTGCATGACGGACGCCTCGCCGCGCCACGC
>NC_070636.1:2171909-2180240 GCF_947347685.1 Pleuronectes platessa | reverse complement strand
CCCTGTTGCAGAACGCCCCCCCCCCCCCCCCCCCTCCACCGCTGTGATATTCTCCTGCTATAAATCAGGCTTATCGTTGTTCAGACGTTTCTTCTCCCACACAGACACAGAGAGTCTTCACCAACATGCTGTTCCTCCTCTGAGCCTCTTTGCTCTGCATGTATTTCCAGCTCTGGTAACCCCAGTGGGACATTAGTGCAAAAAGTGAGCGCTACCCAGGGAATTCAACTCTTCAGGTGACAACCACACAGGACTTCGCTCTGTGGGATTATTTCTTAACCGGTTTGGATTTGCTGCATGAAGTTTCCCCTGCTCTGTATTCATGTTCTGGACTTTTCCAGTGGCCGGTGCTTGAACTCTTAACTTTCACGGGCTTGCTTTTCTCAACCTGAACTCTCTTTGTCATACGACATGAAAACAGAGCTGGAGTAAAGTCTTTGATGAGATGATGAGTGTCTTTGTTCTCTGTTCTCATCATGAACCCACGTCCTATTAATTCAGAAAAGCTCCAGCTCCTTCAATCACTCTTTGTATCGTCCAAGAACAAACTGGTGATGAACAGTTTAACGACTGCTGGTTTGAATTCAATTTATAGTTGTTTGTGAATCACTAAATATTACATTTTTCAAGACTTTCCCTGAGAATAATTCAAGTATTTTGATATTTAGAGGAATAAAGTCTTTGTAATGAGTGTGTGTAAATTACTGCAGCTTGATTTAAATTAAGCGACAGTTGGGCCTTGGTGGAGTTCTGGTGCCATTCTACTTTATTTATCTACTTTATTATATATCTAATTTATTGTTTCTGAAACCAATGACATCGAACACAACGCTAAAAGATTTGAGCGTTAAAACGTTTTTCAAAAGTAAAAATTCATGTAATGAAAGAAATTTCCAGATTTCTTTCAAATAAACACTGAAAATTTTGCTTTACACATTTTACAGCAGTGTCAACTTCATTAGTTCCTTTACAGGCTCCGTTCTAATCACATTAAGATACTATAACAATGATACTATATTAAATAACTCTCATATATTTAGTGAAGCAGTGAGAAGAACATCTGAGCGTGATGATTTATCAAAAGTCAAGATTAGAGCAGCGGCTGTGGAGTGTGTTCACATGAGTGGAGCTGAAGTGTGCGGCCACAATAAGCAGATGTGTCTAAGAGGCTCCGGCTTTCTGTTGGTTCCCAATAGTGTCTGTGACAAAAGCTGCAGAGGGAGGCGATGAGGGGGAGGAGGGGGAGGGGGGGGAGGGGGGGGGGGGGTTCTGGTGAAAGGTGGAGGAGGAGGAGAAGGAGGAGGAGGAGGAGGAGGAGGAGGAGGAGGAAGAGGTGAATCGCTTTAATTGCTTTTCTTGGCTGAGTGGGAGGAACTGATTGACTTATGAGGTATGAAAAGGACAGACCTGCTGCTGCAAGTGTGTGTGCGTGTGCGTGTGCGTGTGCGTGTGCGTGTGTGTGTGTGTGTGTGTGTGTGTGTGTTTGTGTGTGTGTGTGTGTGTGTGTGATTGTGCATGTGTATAAAATGGGTGTGTACCTGTAAATTCCTGCATGCATGTGTTTTTATAGGTTATGTTTTCTTCCTGTGTGTTCCTGTATTTTTGCATGTTCGTGTCTGTGTGTGTCTGTGTGTGCGTGTCTGTGTGTGTGTAGGAGGTTGTGAGCATCTGTTGAGGCACGGGCCAGATGGACTGAGTGTGAGGAGCCTTGTGTGAAGGCACGAGCTCCTTCCTCACCTCCTCCTCTCCTGCCTTCTGCTCCGCTGCTCCAGTAAAGAGGAGGCCCTGGCAGATGTGTCAGTTTAACACCGGCGGCCCCGGGAGGAGACAGAAGGAGGCGGGAGGAGTTATAGGGACCGGCTGACCGGGCCGACCTCCGACCTCAGCTGCAGCTACACACGCTTCCTACGTGGGCAGTGAAACTCTGTGTTGAATCAACACAATAGAAACTAACTGCAGAGTCACTGATCGGTGCTCTGAGCCAATCAGAGCGCAGCGGAGGGAGCGAGGCTCAGGGTCAAAGGGTCAAACTGTTGATTAGGTTTCAGTTAAGAAACAGAAGGTTTAATGTAACTCTGACCCAATGAGCTGATTATCTCCCACTGTGTTCATACGTAATGTTATTTCCATCTGATCTCTGATCTGGTCCCAGCGGTGGCTCACAAATCTCAAATGTTACAAAATGAAATTCATGAAACTTTATTTAACCAGTTCGTAAGATTTTAAACATCATGGAGGTGCAAAGAGGAAACAGAACCTTCAGCCAGATGTGATGGTGCAGATGTAAAAAACATCATCTCTGTCTACAATGATTCAAATAGTATAATAATAAAAACTGATTGTGGATCCAACAGCTGGTTCCTGGTCTGATGTTCTCATCAGGATCAATAAATTATTCCATCAGCGTCACGACCTGAGAAAGAACTTGTGTGGATTCTGATGAACAGAGGAGATGAGGTGAGACAGTTTCCTGAGGTCGGGTTCACAGGCACCATCATGGCTGCTTTCAAATTCAAATAGTGGGAATGATTGTTTAGCTCCAGAAGATTCAAAGATATTGTTGATAATTAAATATTGGATGTTGTGATTGTTTAGGGCAGCAGGCTGGCACAAATTCTCAATTCTCAATATTTGTTGCATATAACTCATTAATCACTTTCTACTAAATGGCACCAGAGTTGCATCTACATTACTTGTTGACATGTTTATATTCTTGTTGTTATTTGCTGGTGTGTCCAGAGAGAAGCTCCGAGTCGTTTGAGGGGAACGAATGATCAACTGTTGCCTCATTGCTTTTAAAATGTGTGAGATTCCATCGCTGCCGTTGTGTTGATTGCAATCATCGAACAAATCCCACGTTCTAGCCCACGGGGGGGGGGGGGGGGGGGAATGATTAGACGCTGTCATTATGAATATTATTTTCCTGGTTTATTGCGTTTTGTATCTCCCTTCTTATTGCCTCTCTGCTCTCAGTCGGCCAATCAGCGAGTCTGTTGTCTTCTGCTGCCGTGAACACTTTCTCCTTCTGGGATCAATAAAGTTAATTGTGTCTCATCTCATTCTGTCTCACACGCGCACGCTGCCCCCGGTGGACGCTGCAGGCCTGCAGCCAACAAGCCCATGGTCTCATGATGCTTGTTAGAAATAATAAAGATTTCACTTCCGTATGTTTTAGATTCTCATGTTAGAGAAGAAGGACACAAGTACTTTGATTTATTATTATAATCTAATATAAATTTGATTTATTCTTCTGTGAAATTTTTTCCTCATAATCACAAACAAGACACAACATCTGTATTTTTCCACCGGATTCTGATGAAGAAATGTGTTTAGTTAGAACTGAGCCCTCAGGTGATTGAAGATTGCTCCTGATAAGAGTCACGTATTATTCACACCTCCTGCGTTTGTGTTTCTTCTGCCGTCACTGGTGCATGGACACGATGAAGGAGAACCACTCCTCTGATACGGGTTCGAGAAGTCCTGCCCTGAAGGAATGAAGGAGCTGTGACCACAGATTCAATGACGATAAAGATGAGAATAATAAAACAACAACGCTGAGGAAGGATTCTTCACTGATTCACTGCTCCTGGTGCAGAAGAGCCTGGAGGGAGGTGCAGAGGGAGGTGGAGAGGGAGGTGGAGAAGGAGGTGGAGAGGGAGGTGGAGAAGGAGGTGGAGAAGGAGGTGTAGAGGGAGGTGTAGAGGGAGGTGGAGAGGGAGGTGGAGAAGGAGGTGGAGAGGGAGGTGGAGAGGGAGTTGGAGAGGGAGGTGGAGAAGGAGGTGTAGAGGGAGGTGTAGAGGGAGGTGGAGAGGGGGGTGGAGAGGGAGGTGGAGAGGGAGGTGTAGAGGGAGGTGAGGAGGGAGGTGGAGAGGGAGGTGTAGACGGAGGTGAGGAGGGAAGTGGAGAGGGAGGAGGAGAGGGAGGTGGAGAGGGAGGTGGAGAGGGGGGTGGAGAGGGAGGTGGAGAGGGAGGTGTAGAGGGAGGTGAGGAGGGAGGTGGAGAGGGAGGTGTAGACGGAGGTGAGGAGGGAAGTGGAGAGGGAGGTGGAGAGGGAGGTGAGGAGGGAGGAGGAGAGGGAGGTGAGAAGGGAGGTGGAGAGGGAGGTGGAGAAGGAGGTTGAGAGGGAGGAGGAGAGGGAGGTGGAGAGGGAGGTGGAGAAGGAGGTGGAGAGGGAGGTGAGGAGGGAGGAGGAGAGGGAGGTGAGAAGGGAGGTGGAGAGGGAGGTGGAGAAGGAGGTTGAGAGGGAGGAGGAGAGGGAGGTGGAGAGGGAGGCGGAGAAGGAGATAGAGAGGGAGGTGGAGAGGGAGATGGAGAGGGAGGAGGAGAGGGAGGTGGAGAGGGAGGTGAGGAGGGAAGTGGAGAGGGAGGTGGAGAGGGAGGTGGAGAAGGAGGTGGAGAGGGAGGTGAGGAGGGAGGAGGAGAGGGAGGAGGAGAGGGAGGTGAGGAGGGAAGTGGAGAGGGAGGTGGAGAGGGAGATGAGAGGGAGGTGGAGAGGGAGGTGAGGAGGGAAGTGGAGAGGGAGGTGGAGAGGGAGATGGAGAGGGAGGAGGAGAGGGAGGTGGAGAGGGAGGTGTGGAGGGAGGTGGAGAGGAAGGTGTGGAGGGAGGAGGAGAGGGAGGCGGAGAGGGAGATGGAGAGGGAGGAGGAGAGGGAGGTGGAGAGGGAGGAGGAGAGGGAGGTGGAGAGGGAGGTGGAGAGGGAGATGGAGAGGGAGGAGGAGAGGGAGGTGGAGAGGGAGGTGAGGAGGGAAGTGGAGAGGGAGGTGGAGAGGGAGGTGGAGAAGGAGGTGGAGAGGGAGGTGTAGAGGGAGGTGGAGAGGGAGGAGGAGAGGGAGGTGGAGAGGGACGAGGAGAGGAAGGTGTGGAGGGAGGAGGAGAGGGAGGCGGAGAGGGAGATGGAGAGGGAGGAGGAGAGGGAGGTGGAGAGGGAGGAGGAGAGGGAGGTGGAGAGGGAGGTGGAGAGGGAGATGGAGAGGGAGGAGGAGAGGGAGGTGGAGAGGGAGGTGAGGAGGGAAGTGGAGAGGGAGGTGGAGAGGGAGGTGGAGAAGGAGGTGGAGAGGGAGGTGTAGAGGGAGGTGGAGAGGGAGGAGGAGAGGGAGGTGGAGAGGGAGGAGGAGAAGGAGGTGGAGAAGGAGGTGGAGAAGGAGGTGGAGAAGGAGGTGAGGAGGGAGGTGCAGAGGAATCCAGCCTCGTTTCACCACTTTCATCGATGAGCTGCTCAGCTGCTCTGGAGCCACGATGCCAGGTCAGCGCTACCGGCTGCTGTGAACGCTCAATCGATATCTGTGATCAATATCAATATCTGACCTTCGTGATTTCATATTTTCACTGACATCTGCTTCACTTTGGCCTCGTCCACAGAGATCAGGACAGTTTGCCTCTGTTTGAGCCGATGTTTGGTATCTTTTTTATGTTCTCTATATGGAGAGACAATTTTATTTTGCCATAGTTTATGAACATATTGGACAAAACAACACACAGGACACATGATGTGATTCGGTCCAGAGGTCAAATAAGATCAATTCTACCATTGATCTTAATAAAATGTGTAGAAGAGGAGGATGATTATTTGAACATGGTGAAACACACACACAAAAAACACACACACACACACTCACACACACACACACACACACACACACACACACACACACACACACACACAAACACACCCCATCACTGTAATGCAATATGTGTTTTAAGAATCGGGCGACCAGTTCTGGTAAATGTAGGAGAGAATTAGCTTTCAGGGTGTGTGAGTCATCCTGAGCACATCTGTTTGTACGTGGGAGAGAGACCTGTGTGTGTGTGTGTCTGTGTGTGTCTGTGTGTGTGTGTGTGTCACGCTGTGCTCACTGTAACCTTTGTTTACCATAAACACAGGAGACAGATGCTGTGGGTTGTTCTGTTTAACCTCAGAGAGCTGAGGTACAACAGCACACCGAGGACGCCCCCTCCAATTAAAGTGCAAACACACACTGCCCTACGTGTGTGTCTGTGTCTGTGTGTGTGTGTGTGTTGTACTGATGTCCTTGTATGAACCAGTTTTGATATATATTTTGTTTATGTTGCGTATTTACCACTTTTGTCCTGATGCTTCTATTATCACAAACACCTTTGCTGCTGTAAAGTGGCAGATTTCCCCATTTTGAGACCATATCTTATCTTATCTCATCTTATCTTATCTCATCTTATCTTATCTCATCTTATCTCATCTTATCTTATCTCATCTTATCTTATCTCATCTTATCTCATCTTATCTTATCTTATCTTATCTTATCTTTTCTTATCTTATCTCATCTTATCTTATAGAATTGAGTTCTACTATCGGTCGTTTGTGTCTCTTTCAGGGTGAAGTTTCAGTTTCCCGGTGGCAGGCGGTCGTTAGTGAAGCTGTAATAAATCCACTGCTCTCGTCCTGTCCTGCCTCTAAACACTGAGGACACTGAGGAAGCGTCCACTTTATTTACTGTCAGCATCTTGTGGGACACTTTGCTGTCAGCTGTGATATATCAGTGAGTGGACGCTGTGAGCCTGTGACTTTTCATCTGCTCTATTTGTTCGTTGGCCGACGAGCTGCTGTGTGATTCAGGGAACTCGCTGGCTTGTGCCACCATGATTTTACATTTTATTATATTTCTCATGTGTCCAAACCATTAAGAGCTCAGTTTGTTCTCAGTGACGGGAAGAAGACAGGGACACAACGTCCTCTGTGTTCCACTCTGTGGGTTTTAGTTTGTGTGTCTGCTCCATTTACTGCTTTTACAAGTCCCAGACGCTAGTGCTGAGCTGAGAGGCCAATCACAGAGCAGCTCAGGTAATTATCAGGCCTGTAACACACACACACACACACGCACACACACACGCACACACACACTTTCCATTCACTTGTGTCTGATGACTGTCTCTCCTCCTTTTATCTCTTCCTCATTTTCTCCTCTCCCTTCCTCAAAGAGGCAGCTGCTGGGGTGATTGTGTCATGTCTGGAGTGTGTGTGTGTGTGTGTGTGTGTGTGTGTGTGTGTGTGTGTGTGTGTGTGTGTCTCTGTGTGTCTCTGTGTGTGTGTGTGTGTGAGAGAGACGCTCAGGCCGCACTGTGAGTCAAAGTGAGATGAGGCAGAGGCGTCTTACAGAGACGTCACTTCAACAGAAGAACAACTCAGACTGACTCTGAGTCGTTCTCAATTAGACAACACACACACACACACACACACACACACACACACACTCACACACACACAAAACGAAGTACCACACGTGTCCACAGACAGTAATTAGACACATTTAATGACAGAAGTTCAAATAAACAGTAAAATCTACAGTTCTCACTACTGTTGATACACGGAGCGGCCATCTTGGAATTCGAGCTGTTATAAAACATATAAGTGCAGTTGGGCTCAGTTTATCATAACATCCGGAAAGAGGAGGAGTTATTAAAGATAATGAAACAGACACAACGTCACCAGAGTCACTCACAATAAACCCAAACCATAAACCAGAGCAGAAACTGGTCTTATTGACATAATAAGAGTTTTTATTCCTGCATATTTTAATGGACTGGACAGAAAACGACACATTTCTACTTCTACAGTAAGTCCCCCCCCACCCCCCCTCACCTCCTGCTCTGCACCCAGGTCTGTTCTAATGAGTCAGTCACGGCCGACTCCCTATCACCAGGCCCCAGCAGGTCTGAATCCTGAGTAAACTCCGGGGACGAGCAGGCCGGGGCACGTCCTCCAATTAGAGACGATCATTCAGAGACTTCTTATAAACGGTGAGTGATCGGTTTTCATCAGTGGGATCTCACTCCACCAGGCAAACGTCTGCCAGCGGCTAATAAGCAGCTGTGTGAAGAAGAAGAGGAAGAAAATAATGACATCGTGCTATAACCACATCTTAAGACAGAAATAACAGAGCGAGGGAAAGCGCTCCTCCTCCGGTGTTTCCACGCCGCCTGTCGAAACGCTCAGTCGGCAGATCTCGTGTCAGCTGGAACCACACGAGGCTCCACCCCCCCCCCCCCCCCCCCGCCCCCCCGAGTGCGAGAGGAAGCTTTCATCTGCGTTTGTACTTTGTGTTTGTTCTCTGCTCGGCTGCTTCACTTCTCCTCTTCACTGTGGGAACCCCCCTCCATCATCGGGACGTCAACAAGGTGGACGTGAAACAGGAACAACCAGGGTCTCACCTCCGTCAGTGATCGACCAATCGTGAGCCGGTCTGAGCTGTGAGGTCTCACCCAGTTTGTATCGTATCCAAATAAACCAATTAAAACCAAACTGATCAGAAACATAAACAGTTGAACTCACATCTGTATAAACTGCTTGTGGGTGCAG
>NC_070636.1:2131909-2169409 GCF_947347685.1 Pleuronectes platessa | reverse complement strand
GTGAAGGTCGGAGGAGAGCTGACTCATGTTAAAATGACCCCCCCCCCCCCCCCCCCCCCACCTCACCAAACCATCACCAACAACCCCATCATCCACCCATCCATACCCCCCTCCCTCCCCCCGCGTCATCACAGCTGTCCGCTCAGCATGTGACACATCCCATCTGTAGCCAGACAGCGGCAAGTGTGGCCTCACATACAGAAGATGGGCTACACACACACAGACACACACACACACACAGGAAGTCTAAGACATCGTGACACACAAAATATTAAATTATCCAAAGACACAAATCTCAAAGAAAAGACACCTTTATGCAAATTGTAACACAACGCAGTCATACACACATTTTACTTACACAAAACGCACACAGGAAGCAAAACAGACACACACACACACATACACACACAAGTATAAATGTCAGACTCCAGCTGCTGCGCTCATCGCTCAGGCTCTCGTTCAGGATTGGCCGATTCAATTGGGCAAGTCATGTACCGTGAATCGTGATTGGCCGGCTCACAGAAGCGTGCTAATCTTGACACGTACGGAAGCGACTGGTTGATCGTGAATATCAACAAGCTGTGAGGTGTAGGGAGGGGGGGGGGCGTTCACACATCTGCATCGACAGGCTCTGATTATTCAAATCTATTTGTTAATTAATGATCGATGCATGTGGTGCGATTTCACTTTGCAAAATACACAGAAATATAGAATTCCAATTGTAATTGTTTCCTAATTTTCAATTCAGCACTTTCTGAGCGTGAACATTTAATCATGTGATCATTTATATCCTACTTAATGACAGATAATGTTATATTTACATTTCAACTTAAAAAAGATCTGAACTCTGTTTCTATGTCATAGTTTTTATTATTTTGATCACAATATTAAAATCACATCACTCGGCTGCTGTTGAATAAACACTTTTACAGACAGAATCATTTTGGCTTCATCACATCAAACAGACAAATGTTCATATATGTTGGATTATTTAATATGTGAACAGACTTTATGTGGTTAAACATGAATCATATCTCATGTGTGAGTTTTAATAAAGTTTTTTGAATGTGAACAATGATCAGCTGTTATTGATAAATGTGTTTTTATGTGGATCTTCATCAGTTTGCTCGACTTCATGGATCCACACAAAATCTAAATGATAGAAAACATTTTCCATGAAAATAAAAAAACAAATCAAAGATAAAGATCAGAAAATAATCAAATCTTTTTACACACGTGGAAAAGTCGACAGGAGAGATAAAAATGAGTGAGAAGTAAAAGGAGAAATAAACAAAGCTTCAGAACAACGAGTTTAACTTTTAATTTCAACAGATTTCTCTTGAAGAAATAAAAAAATATTTTTTATCTCTAACGGCTCTGATCCAGTGTCACAGAGACTTTCACAGGTAACAGCTTCAAGGGATCTCTTATGTAAAAGAATGGAAACATCTTCTGAGTGAAAGTGTGTGTGAAGGTGTGAATGTGTTTGTTAGTATCAGGATCAGAGAACAACAGTTCTCCTCTGTTCCAGTCCAGTTTCACTCTGATCCTCTGGATCTTCTGCACAGAGAGATCAGATAATCCTGATGGTGACCATGCTGAGTATTTACCTTCATAGAACCTTATTCTCCAGTATTCAGACAGTTTTTTCCCCTTCCTCTGTTCAGACTCTGCTCTTACACCCAGTACCCAGCTCGTATTGTCTCCAATCAGGACATCCCAGCTGTGAGTCCCTGAGTTAAAACCCTCAGATCCAAGGACAAAGGTGTAATGATCAAACCTCTCTGGATTGTCAGGAAGCTTCTGTCTCTCTCCTCGTCTCACACTGGTCAGATCTTCAGACAGGACGAGTAATGGATGAGCAGAGTTTGGG
This sequence comes from Pleuronectes platessa, assembly GCF_947347685.1. NCBI lineage: Eukaryota > Metazoa > Chordata > Actinopteri > Pleuronectiformes > Pleuronectidae > Pleuronectes > Pleuronectes platessa. The sequence continues at coordinate 2,167,536 of NC_070636.1, read as the reverse complement.
TCCAGAACCACAGGACTGTAGGACACCAAGTCCTTCATCTTGTTCCAAATGTTGAAGCTCAGGTTGCCCAGATGTTTGGCCTGGTCTATCAGAGCTCCTGAGGCCAGCTGTGGATCATCCAGCAGGGGGCGCTGCTGGACTCGTTCCACTGCAGCCTTGTAGTTGAGCAGGAACAAGACGTCTTCAGCTCTCAGCTCGTCCTCTGTGGTTCTGATTGTGTCTGAAAGAGCTGTTATGTCTCTGCTCAGAGACTCAATCTTCTCCTTCATCATCCGACTCTTCTGCTCCTCTTCCTCCCTCAGAGCAGCCATCCTGGCCTCCTCTTCCTCCTCCAGAAACTGATGAAGCTTTTTGAACTGCTCCTTGATCTGCGTCTCTGTGAGTCCGGCCTGGACCTTAATGTGTTCTGCTGTTTGTTCAAACTCTACTTTAACACGTTCAAAACTCTGTAACTTCTTCTTCAAGGGCTCCAGAGTTTCCTGAAGCTGCTTCTTGTGTTGTTGTGCAGCTTCATCGATGGGTCTGAATCTGTGGTTGGTGTGTTTTTCTGAATCTCTGCAGATGACACACACTGGCTGCTGATGGTCCAGACAGAAGAGTCTGAGTTTCTCTGAGTGCAGACTGCAGAGAGCATGTGAAGAGCTCTGATCTCTCTCCTGTAAGAAGGTCTCACAGAGGTTCTTTAACGCCAGGTTACAAGGTGGTTTACGATTTGAAGATCTTCTCTTACAAAGTGGACACTCTTTTACTACTTTGTCTTTCCACCAGTTGTCCAGACAGCCTTTACAGAAGCTGTGGCTACATAACAGAATGACAGGATCTTTGAACACATCTTGGCAGATGGGACAGCAGAGATCCTTTTCTAATCTGGAAGCCATTGAGTCTCCAGGTGAAGCTGAAAACAGACAGCCAGTCAGTCACAGCTCCACGAACTTCACTGAGGTTCACTTCCCCTCTGAGTCGAGGTGTTTGTTAAACTCACGGTCAGTGTGTGGAGCGTCGGCAGGTTGTAGTTTGACTCTTCTCTTCTGTAGCTGGACTCACTCCGGACGTTTGTTCTGGTTTGGTTTAGTTTGGTTTGGAAGGTGAATGTGATCGTCTGGTTTTCAGCCCGCCTGGTTTCTCAGGTGTGTCAGGAGAGGGTGGAGCTTGAGATGCTGGATGATAAAACCTGTAAAACCTGAAACAAATGTACAAGCAGCTCTGCTGCCAGTTTAAACTCTGCACCTCTCTTATGGACTTCACTCTAACACTTTAACTCTTCACTGTGTCTGATTCATCTGCTTGTGAAATATCAACGGTTCATGTGCAATACATTCACTGTACATATTCTCACACTGCACACATACTTTACTGTCTTTACACTGTAAACATTAGTTTAATTACATTCATATATTTAAATATTTGTATATATTGTGTAAGGATTTGTGTAGTTGTTTGTTGTTGTTTTCGTCTCTCCTCCTCCCCTTCTCTGTTTCCCTTTGCAGGTGCTGTGAGCGGTAGGGGGCGTGGCTGGTTCCGTGCAGCGGACGAGGCGCACCTGCACTCAATCCTAATCATCCCCGCTATAAAGATCTGGTCCGCTCAACAAGCCGGCGCCAGATTATTCCATATATCATGGTAGTTGTTTTGCTGTTGCTCTCGACCTTCACGTCTCGTTTCGTTTTGTGGACTAAATTCCTGCTTCTTGCTTGCTCCGCGCAGAACCTTCGTGTGCCTCTTCGCTCGGCTGTCATCCTCGCCTCTCCGTGGATCCTCCAGCCAGCCTGCACCCTGCCGCTCCAGCCTGTACCTGCCTACACAGTCAATAAACTGTTACCTTTTTCACTACCTGCTCCTCCGTGTCTGCTTTGGGGTCCGAACACCACCACAAACCCTAACAGAATAATCTGGCCAAGAAAATGGACCCCGCAGACGCAGAGAAATTCCGACAAGCTATCACGTCCCAAGGAACCCGTGTGGGAATACACAAGAAGGCTTTGCACGAGGTGATGGAAACTCTCCAAACCCTTACCTCCAACGTGGCGCTGATCGGGGGCCGCGTGGAACAGCTGACTACTCACCTCACCACGCTGACGGTCCCAGCTCCCGCTCCAGCTCTGGCTCCGGATCCCGCTCCAACACTTCCACCTGCTGCGTCCGCGGGCTCTCTTTCCACACAGTTCCGGGAGCCATTCATCCCCACACCCGCCAGGTTTTCAGGACAGTTAGGTTCAGGCAGAGAATTTATTTATCAGTGCAATCTTGTTTTTGATCAGCAGCCGTTCACCTACTCCACGGACAAGTCGCGGATTGCTTTTGTAATGAGTCTCCTGTCAGAGAAAGCCGCAGCTTGGGCCGTTGCCATCGCCCACAGTAATTCTCCAGCTTGTCTTTCTTTTACCTCTTTCACTGAGGAATTCCTTACGATTTTTGACCACCCGCTGCGCAGCAGGGAGGCCAGTAGCCGGCTCCTGTCTCTTCGCCAGGGGAATAACTCCGTGGCGGCGCACTCTACAGACTTCCGTATTCTCGCTATAGAGAGCGGGTGGGACGAGAAGGCCCTGCAGGGGTTTTTTCTCAGGGGGCTCAGAGATGAGTTGAGGGATGAACTGGCCGCTCGTGATGAGACCGACTCGCTGGACGATCTTATTTCTTTATCGATATGGCTAGATAATCGTCTTCACGAGCGGCGCAGGGAGAGATCCGGGAGGGTTGGCCACGCCCCTCCGTGACTCGGACAATGAGCCCCGTTTATCGGGGGTTTGCGCCCTCTCCGCTGCCTCAGTCAGGCTCCAGCAGCATTCCCCCGTGGATCGATCCTTCTTCCCCAAGCACAGAGGAACCCATGCAGCTGGGGAGGACAAAACTCACACCGAGAGAACGCAAACGTTGTCGTCTCAGCGGACTCTGTGTCTACTGCGGGCAGGACGGACACCTGTTGGAGCACTGCCCATCTCTACCAAAAGGGGGGGCTCATCAACCACGGGAGGAGCATTGGTGAGCCATTCAGCTATTGTTTCGTCTCCTCCCCGCCTGATCCTTAAAGGTACTATTTCATGGGCTCGGACCTCCCTGCCTATTTCTATTTTAGTTGACTCTGGGGCAGATGATAGTTTCATTGACTCTGATTTCTCTGCTCAGTCCGGAATGCCTTCTCAGCTCCTTCCTCACCCTAAGAGGGTGTTTGCACTGGATGGTAGGCTGCTTGCCCATGTCACTCATCGCACTAGTCCCATTTCTTTGCAACTTTCCGGTAACCATCACAAGGTTATATCTTTCTTTTTGATCCCGTCTCCTGGTCCCCGTGTTGTTTTAGGTCTCCCATGGTTAAAGCTACATAATCCCCACATAGACTGGAAAACCGTCTCCATCACTAATTGGAGTCTATTTTGTCATTCTCACTGCTTACATTCCGCCATCCCTTCCACATTAACCACCACACCATCCCCACCCAAACCAGTGGATCTCAGTTCCGTTCCCTCTTATTATCATCACCTCCGGGAGGTATTCTGTAAGGACCGTGCTCTGTTCCTTCCGCCTCACAGACCTTATGACTGTGGCATTGAATTACTCCCTGGCGCCCCCTATCCATCCAGTAAATTATATAAATTGTCTAAACCCGAAAGGGACGCCATGGAAACTTACATTACGGATTCATTGGCCTCTGGACTCATTCGCCCCTGGGGGCAGGATTTTTTTTGTGGAAAAGAAGGACAAATCACTTCGCCCCTGCATTGATTTCAGGGGTCTCAATGACACCACTATTAAGAACAAATACCCCCTCCCACTCATTGACTCTGCTTTTGATCCCCTGCACCAAGCTACCATCTTTACCAAGTTGGACCTCCGCAATGCTTATCATTTGGTGAAAATTAGGGAGGGGGATGAGTGGAAAACAGGATTTAACACTCCTCTGGGTCACTTTGAGTACATGGTCATGCCTTTCGGCCTCACTAATGCCCCAGCTGTGTTCCAGACGCTCATAAATGATGTGTTAAGGGATATGTTAAATTGTTGTGTATTTGTTTATCTGGATGACATTTTGATTTTTCCCGTCACCTCCAGGAACATGTACAACATGTACAAATTGTGCTGAAAAGACTCCTGTCAAATAGACTTTTTGTTAAGGCGGAGAAGTGGGATTTTCATGTTCCCTCTGTGAGTTTTCTGGGGTTTATTGTGGAGAAGGGGCAGATCAAAGCCGACCCTGCCAAGGTTAAGGCAGTGGCTGAATGGCCCACTCCGACATAAAGAAAGCAACTTCAGAGATTTCTCGGGTTTGCCAATTTTTACCGTAGGTTTATCCGGGACTATAGCCGAGGTTGCCACACCGCTTACCCAGCTGACTTCGGTTAAGATGCCGTTTATGTGGTCACCGGCAGCTGAGGGGGCATTTGCTCGTCTAAAATTATTATTCTCCTCTACACCTGTGTTAATTCATCCTGACCCTAGTGTTCAGTTCGTGGTGGAGGTGGATGCCTCTGACTCCGGGGTGGGGGCTGTGCTCTCCCAACGCACCGTCTCTGACCAGAAGCAACACCCTTGTGCCTTCTTCTCCCGCCAACTCTCCCCTGCGGAGAAGAATTATGACGTGGGTAATCGGGAGCTGCTGGCGGTCGTGCTGGCGCTACAGGAATGGAGACACTGGCTTGAGGGTTCCACTCACCCTTTCATAGTTTGGTCTGATCACAAAAACTTGTCTTACCTCCGTTCTGCCTGCAGGCTCAACTTGCGCCAGGCTCGATGGGCGTTGTTCCTGGGGCGGTTCAACTTTACGCTCACTTACCGACCGGGGTCGAAGAACATTAAGCCGGATGCGCTGTCACGTCAGTTTGCATCTCCTGTGGAGGACACATCTGGGAGCACCATTTTGCCATCCGCCTGTGTGGTGGGAGCAGCAGGATGGGAGATCGAAGGTGTGGTCCAGGGGGCCCTGAGGGATCAGCCAGCTCCATCAGGAGTTCCACCAAACCGGCTGTTTGTTCCCCAGGCAGTCAGGTCCCCAGTCCTTCAGTGGGGACACTCTTCCTGGATCGCCTGCCATCCTGGTTGTCGTCGGACCCTGGGCCTCCTCCAACAGCGTTTTTGGTGGCCTTCCATGGCTGCTGATACAAGGGATTTCGTCGCAGCCTGTTCTGTCTGCGCCAGAAGCAAGGCTTCGCACCAGGCTCCTGCGGGGTTGCTGCGCCCCCCTACCCATCCCGCACCGACCGTGGTCGCACATTGCTGTGGACTTCATCACTGGCCTTCCTCCCTCCGAAGGAAAGACAGTAGTTCTTACCATCGTGGACCGGTTCTCGAAGGCGGCTCATTTCATTCCCCTTGTGAAGTTGCCGTCCGCCCTCGAGACCGCCAACCTTCTTGTGATTCACGTTTTTCGCCTTCATGGAATCCCAGTTGACATTGTCTCTGACAGGGGTCCGCAGTTCGCCGCCAGAACTTGGAAGGCGTTCTGCCAGGCTTTGGGGGCGTCGGCCAGCCTTTCCTCTGGGTACCCCCCTCAGACAAATGGCCAGACAGAACGGGCTAACCAGGATCTGGGGGCAGCCCTACGCTGTGTGACAGCGAAACACCCGGCTTCCTGGTCCACACACCTCCCCTGGATCGAATATGCACACAACTCCCTGATCTGCTCCGCCACAGGTATGTCCCCGTTTATGGCTATTAATGGTTATCAGCCTCCGCTCTTTTCCTCCCAGGAGACTGACGTGGCAGTGCCTTCCGTCAAAGAAAATCTTCGACACGCTCGTCGGGTTTGGCGCGAGGCCCGGGCAGCCCTCATCCGGACCTCTGCCCGCAACCAACGTATCGCCGACCGTCATCACACACCTGCTCCGGATTACCGGCCAGGGCAGAGGGTTTGGTTGTCCTCTCGTGATCTGCCTCTACAGACAGAGTCCCGTAAATTGACCCCCAGATTCATTGGACCGTTTGTTATAGATCAGATCATTAATCCTTGTGCAGTAAAACTTAAGCTTCCCCCTTCTTTAAAGATTCCCTCCAGCCGAGCCTCCTCCTCCCACCCTGAACATTGACGACTACCCGGCTTACACGGTGAATAACATTTTGGACGTACGTCGGCGAGGCCGAGGATTCCAATATCTGGTGGATTGGGAGGGGTATGGGCCGGAGGAAAGACAATGGATTTCCCGGTCATTGATCCTTGATCCCTCCATCCTCCGAGACTTTTACGCCCGGTTCCCGGATAGAGGCGTCCCTTGAGGGGGGGGGGGGGGGTACTGTAAGGATTTGTGTAGTTGTTTGTTGTTGTTTTCGTCTCTCCTCCTCCCCTTCTCTGTTTCCCTTTGCAGGTGCTGTGAGCGGTAGGGGGCGTGGCTGGTTCCCTGCAGCGGACGAGGCGCACCTGCACTCAATCCTAATCATCCCCGCTATAAAGATCTGGTCGGCTCAACAAGCCGGTGCCAGATTATTCCATTTATCATGGTAGTTGTTTCGCTGTTGCTCTCGACCTTCACGTCTCGTTTCGTTTTGTGGACTAAATTCCTGCTTCTTGCTTGCTCCACGCAGAACCTCCGTGTGCCTCTTCGCTCGGCTGTCATCCTCGCCTCTCCGTGGATCCTCCAGCCAGCCTGCACCCTGCCGCTCCAGCCTGTACCTGCCTACACAGTCAATAAACTGTTACCTTTTTCACTACCTGCTCCTCCGTGTCTGCTTTGGGGTCCGAACACCACCACAAACCCTAACATATTGAAGTATGACCGAGGTCAGTGTGAAGTATTTTCCTTTTTTGCGGGTGGCCATTGGGTGGGCAGTCTGACCGTCACGCGTCAAACATTGTTATTTATGGATCTGCGTCGTACAGCTAGGTATAATGCTACATATGTTTGGAAAGCTAAGATTATTGTGATTCGACCGATGTAAACCATTACAAGACCTGATAACCACAGCCGGTATAAATTAACGTCTCAGTGAGACCCACAACTTCAGCAAAAGATTCACAAAATGGACGTCACTCACCTAACAAGCATCATATTAATCCACAGATCAATAACATTCCCAAAAAAAAAACGGTCTTATTACATTGCCAAAGGTCCAGACGATCCACTCCAGTAACATAATCAGTCCAAAACACACTTTTACATCTCAGTCTGCTGTTGCGTAATCTCAGAGCCAGCAGTGTAAACTTTGATGTATTTTCCCTCGTAACTCCTGTTCGCATGTAAACACAGCCGCTCTCTTGCTATCAAAATGGCGGCTAGACTCTAAACTTTAGATTGCCAGCTCGCTTAACCCAATAGGAGCTGGCATAGGCTGTCCATGGCCTACAATAGCCAATGAGACACCTTGTTGTTGGAAAGAGCCTGCCCCTCTTCTGTCGTGTAAGGACTTAGCCAATTGCAACCGTTTGTTTTGATGACTGGCGTATCGTTAAGCCAATGAAATTTCAAACATGCAGATGTGCTGCTTCACGGGGAAAATATACAGAGAAACCAAGCAAGTCACTGCACAACAGTGTCCAGCTGGTCCCAGAGCATCGTGCGTCACTGTTTCGTCCCCGGTTGTGACCGCCATATGTTGCCAGAACATGAAAGATGTTTATTTGTATCAATTTTGAACCATACGACCGGTTTTGTCTCCTTTATATAAAAGTATGATTTTGAGTGTAAAATTAGCCTTTTTTTTAGCCTGGTTGGTTTCTATGGCTACAAAGGGTCCATTGGAGTCTCCCAATGGCCTTTTTGGAAAACGCCTAGACATGCGCTTAGGAAAACATCTGTAAAAATATTCATTTTCTGTGGTATTGTTATCAAATTTGAACTTGGGCAAGACAAGGCTTCATGCCACGGTCCCATTGTGTGTTCCAGCTCATAAGTACCAGCTAGAGTCATCTGCAGGCATCTGTTTATAAAAAAATATTCAGGCAGAAATAAAAACCTTCTACTTCAGTGTGTTCCAACTGCTATTACTCAATGCCAGTAGCACTTATGCTGGGTTCACAGCGCTAATAATATCACCCGTTGATCCAGTAGTATTCAATCATATACTTACTTGCTCCAACATTAAGCAACAGCGTCCCAACATTTGTCTTTTTTGGTGTTGTCTTTATACAACATGTTCCGAGGATCATACAACTCACTGCACTTCTCCACTTCAATTATTAATTTAATGTCATCCATGTTGAAGAACTTCTCCGCCGTTCAGAATGTTACCTTTCAAAAGAGACCAAGACCATGCCTGTACTCCAAATGGTTCAAGAACAGCTTTCAATTTACTTTGGGTATTCCTCAGACAGGCATTTTAGGCAAATCTCCCCTGCCTCTTAAGAGTTATCAGGACGTGAGATAGAACCCACAACCCTAAAGGCAAATTCATGCTTCTCCGTTTTGACGGACATGAACAGATAGGACCGCCTTCTTGCCGTGGAACGCCCTCTCCGGGCCTCTCCAGGGCTCCACGGAGAGCTTTTCGTGCAGCTCAGATTTTTCTAACTACACGTCGGCATGGCGGAGGGCCTACGGAAGGCCCTTGGCTGTGATTGGTCCGCTAACGTCCGCTAATGACATTTCCGGACCTCAAACTTCCTGTTTCTTTCCCTATAGCACAATAAACCCAAAACACAACTACGACTTTAGGATTAATGTGACAAGTGTGTTAAGCCAGCGGAGTTGTTCGGCTGACGGTGGCTGGTTGGAGCCCTTACGGCATGTGTGTACGGTCACATACGATTATAACACCCTGTCATAATGGCGCTAGCGGGCTAGCCACCATGCTAACTGGTGGTATCAGAGCAAAAACATGCTGTCACGACTTTAATTCTACAGCTATCATGACACTGTTTCTCAAACACCGTCAGGCTAGAAGCAAACACTTGGTAGTAGTTAGTATCGGGAGTCCCTGCTGACTGTGTGTGGAAGCTGGGGGGGAAGCTAGCTGCCTCCGTGTAGCTTCAAGCTGTTGAATTAGCAACGCAGTTTGGAAGCAAGACCGGGGAATCGCTGCGCTAAGACACGATAACATAAGCATTTTGACCCGCTGGGTGTCACTTTATTTCAGCAAAAACTGTTGCGTCATCAACAGCCTTTGTCTGTTAGTTGCCATCGTTCACTGTGTGTGAGGAAAGCCGGACGTAAATAAACCAGCGTGAACTTCTTCTACATACCTCATGAGGTAGGCTTCTCTAAGCTCGTCTTCCATTGCGCCAACTATAGTTCTGGCGGTGAATTGTTTTTCAGCACAAACAGCTCGTACAACCATAAATGAAAAAGAGTCCGTCTGATCCGTCCGTCCTTGCGTAACGGACCCGGAGAAGCATACTTTAGCCTTAACTCACTTAGAGCTGTCAATCATATTTTAAGTTGTTCGTCTGTGGTGGAAATGAACCTGTGAAATAAAAGCTCCGAAATAAAAACATTAACTCAATATCTGTTAGGCTTTCTCAGAGTAAGGACTCAATCGGAGACCAAGATGCCAAAAAATACTTATTTATTTTCAAAAATAGAAAAACAAGGATCCAAAAAGGCAAAAAACACAAGTGCAAAAAACAGAGAGTCCAATTCAAAAACAGAATTCCAAAAGGGAAAAAAACAAAGGATAAAAAATCACAGTCTAATACCATACCAGGTAAAACGGGGCTCAAAAACGGCAGAATCTTTACGTAGCTTCTCACAAACAAACGATTACAATCCGACAGGGGACAACAGAAAGAGTGGGCTTATATAGCAGGGGGAACAGAGACAAGACACAGGTGAACAAATCAGGCAAACATTCAGAATGACGATAGGGAACAGGTGAGGGAGAAAAAGAGCGGGAAGCAGCAGAGGGCGGAGTCTCAGGACAATAACAGAACACACATGGTCTGACAACATAAACACAACAAGCACATGACAACATAAATAAACAGGGGGAAACCCATGACATAACAAAACATAAGCAGGAGGCACAAGGGAAAATGTCTTGGATTGCAAGGATCTTAACAATATCGTCTTATTGGCTTTTTTCTGTGCTTTCAATTTGGAGTCTGATCGATATAGATTTATAAACTAATATATTTATTGTTTTTAATAAATGATGTTCTCAAACCCTCATGACAAAGGAAAGTAATCAAGGTTCGATTTTTTACAGTTTAACTATAAACCTCATTATAAAGAAATCCGTAATCTATGAACAGCAATTTCTGAAATATTCCAGTCAGCTGATTTTCTCCGACAAACAGTTAAATGGGTCGAGATTTATTAAAACTCATGAATTATCATTTCATTTAGTTTTTCTCGCAATTCGTCATTCATCTGTTTCTTCATCTTCACACCGATCAGCTCAAGTTTGTGCAACATGACAACGCGTCAAGATGAACAAAAGTCTGAAGTTCTACAATAAGTAACAACTGATAATTAATCATACTGATCAAATGATGATTTAAAATCTGTTCTGAGTTCAGAGTTTAGAGCCAAAACTGTAAAATTGTCCAAATCGAACTCGTTGCTGTTTCATTCAAAAATGTTCTACTTCCATTGATCCTAATAAATAAAACATACCCAGTAAACTGTTGGAGGTTTTCATTTTTTGTGCTAAACAATAAAGTGCAGCTTTTACTTTCATAAACTGAAGACAAATGTGTTGTTTTTTAACCGATATTTCCTCGAAAAATGCCATTTTAACTCTGCAAGAATGTGTGTGTGTGTATGTGTGTGAGTGTGTGTGTGAGACAGGAAGCCACATTAAAACGACAGCACCTAACTCTGCACACCTCTTCTCCTCCAACAAATTCAATTTGCCGCTCCCCCAGCAGAGCATGATGTCCTCCTCTGGGTTTGGCGGTGCCGTCTGTGGCTGAGGGACGTGTGTCCTCGTCTCCGGCGTTTCCCACGACTCGTCTTCTGAGGCCCGAGACGTACCGCCCGCTCAGCCAATAAAGCGGCGAGAAAGAGACAGAGCCGAGGAGGATGTCGGTGGATCTAATTTGACTCTGGGACACATTTCCTTCCCCGGGGGGCGGGGACTAACAGACTGACAGAAACCAGTCTGTTAGTCTGTCAGTATGTCAATCACCCTGCGGAGCCGCTGGAGTGATGCTGCGTGTCTGCAGAATATTAGAAAGTCCTGAAAACTCTGCGTCTGCTCTACAGCTCACGTCTCAGCTCCATCAGGAGGAGTTAAACTGAGATATTGACTTTACTTCACGTTTATTCTCCTTTATTTGAAATTTGATTTTTCCGGGGAAAAGTGAAAACTTCCCTGTGCTGCAGATCAAGTGTGAACTGGAATATTCTTCAGTGGAAACTCCTGCATTATATATAAATATCATGGAGCTCATGCTAATGCTGCACGTGTGAATCTTACAATTTAAAAACCAGGATATTAAAAGGTCCTTAACAGACATTTGAACTTCTGCGGTTCTGTGGCATGAAGTTGTGATGTCAGAGGGTTTATATTCTACACTCCAGCTTTTTTCACTTCATCGTGTGTGTGTGTGTGTGTGTGTCCGTGTGTGTGTGTGTGTGTGTGTGTTTGTGTGGGTGCACTCGTCTCATTGGGGAACACAGACATACAGTGAGGATGTGTTTACTGTGTCTGACTGTGGGTGTAGGAGAGGACGACCGTGTGCCAGCTCTCTGCACGCTGTCAGGATCCATCCCTGTCACACACACACACACACACACTCTCACACACACACACACACACACACAGACACACACACACATTCAGTGTGTACAAAATGCACAGAAGAGAAAGTATTATAAAGAACATTCTCAGAGATTAATTTCCATGTCACATACATAAACATCCCAGAAACACACATCTCCTGTCAACCTTACACACAGAGACACACACACACACAGACATTCACACACACACTCACATACACACACACACACACTCACACACACACACACACTCACACACACACACTCACACACACACACACATGAACCATGACGGTGTCGACTCTCGTCATGTCTGAACACGTCTCAGCTGCTTTATTCAAAACTTTGAATCCAAGTGACTTTATAGAAATACTAGAATTACAGCCTGAGGTCGTGTGAGGTCAACGTGACCTTTGACCTCGGGACTCTAATCCACTCTAATTAATCTTTAACTCCAAGTTACAACTGGTCACAAAATGGAGCAAAGAACAAGAGATTCAAAAGTTAATCTGCTCTCGTCCACTTCTTCTCAAAGGAAACTTAAATTTTTAAAATCCTCCTCTGAGACACGTCCATGTTTGTTCCTGTTCACGGTAACAACACCGTCATTTCTCTGGATCCGTCCTCTCACCTGGGACCAGCCAGCGTGCACCATTACCTCGTCCTCTGGGGTAAACAACGCCGGAAAATTGGTGCAAAATTTTATGCACCTTGTGCTCCAGAAAGACGAGCGGCCCGGAGCACGTGAGGTATTATGTTGTTTGAGTGGCTGTTATTATTCTGACTGTCACCTCCCCCTGCTGCTGTTTGCTCTGACGAGAGGACACACTCACCTTTCAGTCTGTGTGCGAACAAAGATTTACTGAACTAATATTTCAGCAGCGACAGAGGATGCAAATACAGCAGCGTGCCAGCAAACACACACACAGACACACACACGCATCCGAGCACAGGCTGTTACAAGGACCCCACAAGGTACTAAAAGCTTCTTCTTCATGTTACTGCTCCTGTTGGGATGATTCACCACAAGGTAAGAAGATGATGTGTATAGAGTATAAAAAGGTACAAAGTCTGAATCTCTGTGTTGAGACATGTTATATCCCTGTTCTGTTAAAATAAATGAATTGTGTTTGCAAAGTTCAGGATTATATAAAAAATATGTCAAAATACACACACTGTAATTTTGTAAAAATGCATGAACACAAAACATTGTGCCTTTTAGGTGAATTATGGTTCTGACCTTTTTTAAATTTTGATAATTTACATTTGTGTGACTTCGAGAATCCTTATACTTTGAAAATGTGCATGAAAGGCTAATGAGTAAGATGCACTGTGTCGTCTCCTGTGATTAAATAAAATACAGACGTAATAAATAGTAGATTCTGTGTTAACTTGCTCTTTGAAGCTCGAATCATTAGAATCTTATCTAAATAAAAAGTTCTAACCAGGTTCAGAGAATCATGACCTGAATCTGCAGCCTCAGGATCCACAGCAGTTTTATGAGATTATAAGTTTTGTAATGATGCAAAATCAATCAAGTATAATCAACTGTTACATCTTAAATATAGGGTTGTTTTCATAATGAAGTGTTTTTTGTTATGATACGAGATGGGTGGACCCCAGAGCGGAGGCAAAAACACAGAGCACGGAGGTGGTGCGTTCAATAACGTTTATTTAATGTGGGACAAGGTAGATAGACGGGGTGCTGATGGCTCCGGGAGTTCTTCGGCGCAGCAGAGAAGCAGGAGGGCAGGGCGAGGGGGTGCTGATGGCTCCGGGAGTTCTTCAGCGGGAAGGAGAAGCAGGTGAGCAGGATGACGGTGTAGCTGGATTACAGGAGAACAGACACGAGGATTAACGGAGAGAATAACCACAGGAGAATCTGACTAGGAGCCGAGAACGAGAACCAACACTGTAGTGACAAGGACGAACTGGCGATGACTCCGCACCCAGCCAGGGCAGATATAGTGAGCAGTTGATGAGTGCAGGTGCGCCAGGTGAGCCGAGTCATCTAGCGAGATGAGCTGCACCTGCGGGAAAAGGAGAGGAGAGAGGAGGAGGGGCACTGGAGGCACCGAGAACTGTGACAGTACCCCCCCCCCCCCCCCCCCCCCCCCCTCAACAGACGCCTCCGAGCGTCCCACCAGGACAGTCCGGATTGGCCCGATAGAAGTCTCGGAGGAAGGTAGGGCCAAGGATGAGTCGCCGGGAGATCCAAGATCTCTCCTCTGGGCCGTATCCCTCCCAGTCTACCAAATACTGGTACCCCCTGCCCCGTCGTCTGACATCCAGGATTCTGGAGACAGTGTAGGCCGGATGATCATCGATGAGCCAGGCGGGTGGTGGGGGCTCGGCCGGAGGGCTCAGAGGACAGGTGGAGACAGGTTTAATGAGGGAGGTGTGGAAGGTCGGATTCACCTTGAGAGCGGCGGGAAGCTTAAGGCGTACAGTCACCGGATTTATTACCTTCACCACCTTGTACGGACCGATGTAACGGGGAGCCAACTTCTTAGACTCCACCTGGAGTGGAATGTCTCGGGAGGAAAGTCACACCTTCTGCCCAGGTGTGTAGGTAGGAGCAGCAGTACGACGGCGGTTGGCCGTCCTTTCGTTCCTGGCTGCCGTACGGACCAACGCTGCTCGAGCCTCCCTCCAGATTCTCCGGCAGCGGCGCAGATGGAGCTGAATGGAAGGGACGGCCAGGTCCTCCTCCTGCGACGGGAACAAGGGGGGTTGAAAGCCGTTCATTATTGTGAAAGGGGTCATACCTGTGGCTGAGCTAGTCAGGGAGTTGTTGGCGTACTTGACCCAGGCCAGGTGTGAACTCCAGGACGAGGGGTGTCGGGCAGAAATGCAGCGGAGGGCTGTCTCCAAGTCCTGGTTAGCTCGCTCGGTCTATCCGTTGGTCTGGGGGTGATAACCCGAGGACAGGCGTTTGAGGCCCCCAGAGCCCGGCAGAATGCCCTCCAAACCTGTGAGGTGAACTGTGGCCCGCGGTCGGAGACAATATCCAGGGGCAGACCGTGCAGCCGGAACACGTGCTGGGTGAGGAGGTCAGCTGTCTCTAGGGCCGAGGGGAGTTTGGGAAGAGGGACAAAATGCACGCCTTTAGAAAAGCGGTCCACAATGGTGAGTATGGTGGTGTTACCTGCCGAGGGAGGGAGCCCGTGACGAAATCCACTGCGATGTGGGACCATGGGCGGCTGGGGATGGGAAGTGGTCGGAGTAACCCCGAGGAAGTTTGGTGAGAGGCCTTCCCACGGGCGCAGACCGGGCACGCAGCGATGAAGGCCTGGATATCTTGCGTCATGCCGGTCCACCAAAAACGCCGGCGGATGAACTCCAGCGTCCGCTGGTTCCCAGGATGGCAGGCAAGCTTGGATGCATGCCCCCAAACTAGCACTTGGGATCTAAGGGGAGCCGTAACATAAAGGCGGTTAGGAGGACCGTTACCTGGACCGGGATCCTTGAGCTGGGCCTCCTTGACCCGAGACTCCACCTCCCAGAAGGCCGCCGCCACAATGCATGATGGAGGAAGGATGGTCTCAGGTGCCTGACTGGGGATCGCAAGAGCCATCTGCCGGGAGAGAGCGTCTGGCTTGAGGTTGCAGGAACCAGGTCTGTAAGTCAAGGAGAAGTTCCATCGGCCCAAGAATAGAGCCCATCTAGCCTGTCGAGGGTTAAGTCGTTTGGCTGACTGGAGGTACGACAAGTTCTTATGATCCGTCCAGACGAGGAATGGGTGCTCCGATCCTTCCAGCCAGTGGCGCCACTCTCCCAGCGCCAGAACCACGGCCAGCAACCGATTACCGACATCATAGTTCTGCTCAGCGGGAGGAAAACGGTGTGAAAAAAAAGCACAAGGGTGCATCTTACCGTCCCCTGGGGAACGTTGGGAGAGGACCGCCCCGGCCCCGGTGTCGGAGGCATCCACCTCCACCACGAACTGCAGGGCCGGATCAGGGTACACCAGTACTGGGGCGGTGGAAAACAACCTCTTGAGCTCCACAAATGCTCTTTCTGCACTAGGAGACCAGGAAAACAAGATTTTAGGTGAGGTGAGTCTGGTGAGTGGTGTAGCGACCTTACTGAAGTTCCGTATGAACCGGCGGTAGAAGTCAGCGAAGCCAAGAAAGCACTGCAGCTGTTTCCTGGTCCCGGGGGTTGGCCACTCGCTCACTGCTCGAACCTTAGCTGGGTCCACCCAAAGCTGACCCTTCTCCACGATATAATCCAGGAATGGAACTGATTGTGAATGGAACACGCATTTCTCAGACTTAACAAACAGCTTGTTCTCCAACCGTCTCTGTAGCACTAACCTGACATGTTGCTGATGTTCCTGCATGTTCCGGGAGAATATTAGTAGGTCGTCCAAATACACGAAAACCATGCGGTTGAGCATGTCCCGCAACACGTCGTTGACTAGACTTTGGAAGACCACTGGAGCATTGGTGAGTCCGAATGGCATTACTCGATATTCAAAGTGACCAAGAGGGGTGTTGAAGGCCGTCTTCCACTCATCTCCCTCCTTGATCCGAACCAGGTGATAGGCATTGCGGAGATCCAGCTTGGAGAATATAGAGGCCTCGTGTAAGGGGCCGAAAGCAGCATCGATCAGGGGGAGTGGGTACCTGTATTTTACCGTAATTTGGTTAAGCCCGCGGAAGTCAATGCAAGGCCGTAGTGAGCCATCCTTCTTCTTTACAAAAAAGAAACCGGCTCCAACCAGGGATGAAGAGGGCCTGATGAGTCCCCCTGCAAGGGTATCCTGGATGTACTTCTCCATCACCTCCCTCTCGGCCTTGGAAAGATTATATAGACGGCTGGAGGGAAACATGTGTCCCGGAATTAAATTGATTGCACAATCATAGGGTCGGTGAGGGGGTAGGATAAGGGCCTTGTCCTTACTGAACACCTCCTGGAGGTCGTGGTATTCTGGGGGAACCTGAGATAGGTCACGGGGGGAAGGAGGAGGTGACGGTGGGACAGAAGCTGGCTGAACGGAGGCAGTTGGCATGGCAATGGGAACTCCACCCAATCACCGTGCCTCTCCTCCAGTCGATGTGGGGGTTGTGGAGCTGTAACCAGGGCTGTCCCAGAACCAGGGGGGAGTGAGGTGAGGAGATGACCAGGAATTGGATGGTCTCTCGGTAATTCCCTGATGCCACTAGGGTGAGGGGTTGAGTCTGGTGGGTTATTTCAGCCAGGTGTCGACCATCCAACGCACTAACCTCTCTCGGTCTTGGGAGGGGAGTGAGAGGAATGTTGCTCTGAGAACTAGATTTGTGTCTATGAAGTTCTCATCCGACCCGGAATCCACCAGAGCCTTGAGGGGAGAAAGAATGTGTTGATGACTAGTCTTTCCTCTAATAATGTTATGGCGGGGGAGAGGGACGTGGAGGACTGAGTGTGGCTCACCAGGATTCCTCCTTTACCTAATGAGCTCCCTCTTTTGGCCGGTGGGAATGGAAAACTTGAAACTGGTCAAATGAAAAATTAAATCGTGAGTCTCGTTCCCACAGTGCCGTGGCCCACTGCGCAGCCCGGCCCGAGAGGAGACTCACAACAAAAGCTATTTTAACACGGTCACTATCATAACTGCGGGGCTGATGATCAAAAACAAGTGAGCATTGGAGCAGGAAACGCCGACAAAACCCCAACTCACCGGAGTAGCGTTCAGGTGTGGGCATGTGGGGATCACGGGTGGGAGCCACAGGAGGGTCGGAAGGCGTCGGGGTGGACGATTCCTGCGAGGAAGATGCGGAGAAGTTGAGGCGCTCGTGAAGCTGTGTGAGCATGGTCCCAACGGAGTTCACGGAATTAACAAGTCCTTGGAGGGTCTGGTCGTGTTGTCCTATCAGGTTCCCTTGCTTCGCAATGGCGTGGCGGAGTTCGTTTGTCTCTGCGGGATCCATTGGTTAATGGCTAGTTCGTTCTGTTACGATACGAGACGGGTTGACCCCAGAGCAGAGGCAAAACACAGAGCACGGAGGTGGTGCGTTCAATAACGTTTATTTAACATGGGACAAGGTAGATAGACGGGGTGCTGATGGCTCCGGGAGTTCTTCAGCAGGAAGGAGAAGCAGGTGAGCAGGATGACGGAGTAGCTGGAGGACAGGAGAACAGACACAAGGATTAACGGAGAGAATAACCACAGGAGAATCTGACTAGGAGCCAAGAACAAGAAACTACCACTGTAGTGACAAGGACGAACTGGCGATGACTCCGCACCCAGCCAGGGCAGATATAGTGAGCAGTTGATGAGTGCAGGTGAGCCGAGTCATCTAGCGAGACGAGCTGCACCTGCGGGAAAAGGAGAGGAGAGAGGAGGAGGGGCACTGGAGGAACAGAGAACTGTGACAGTTTTTACTTCAACAAATGATTTATCTTCTTCGCTGTCGGGAACATTTTACAGCGACATGAGCATATCTGACAAAAGTAGGAAACACACACACACACACACAGACTCACACAGACTCTCACACGGGTCCATCCGGCTGTGAAGGCATGTTTATGAATGATGGATCGCCCGGTGGAGGAAGGAGAGAGGAAACGCTGAATATTCTTAAAGGCCTTTTGAAGCCGACCTCCTCCGACTGCATCAGACATCAGTCGTACGGTGAAGGTCGGAGGAGAGCTGACTCATGTTAAAATGACCCCCCCCCCCACACACACACACACACCTCACCCACCCATCACCAACACCTCCCCATCCCAACCTCCACGGCCCACACCTCATCAATCCACCCATCCATCCCCCCCTCCCTCCCCCCGCGTCACCACGGCTGTCCGCTCAGCATGTGACACATCCCATCTGTAGCCAGACAGCGGCAAGTGTGGCCTCACATACAGAAGACAGGGTACACACACACAGACACACACACACACACACACAGTAAGTGTAAGATATCGTGACACACAAAATAATCCAATATCCAAACACAAAAAAACTCAAAGAAAAGACACGTTTATGCAAATTGTAACAAAACGCAGTCATACGCTCATTTTACTTACACAAAACGCACACAGGAAGCAAAACAGACACACACACACACACACACAAGCATAAATGTCAGACTCCAGCTGCTGCGCTCATCGCTCAGGCTCTCGTTCAGGATTGGCCGATTCACTTGGGCAAGTCATGTAGCGTGAACCGTGATTGGCCGGCTCACAGAAGCGTGCAAATCTTGACACGTACGGAAGCGACTGGTTGATCCTGAATATCAACAAGCTGTGACGAGGGGGGGGGGGGGGGGGGGGGGCAAGGCTGCGTTCACACATCTGCATCCACAGGCTCTGATTATTAAAATCTATTAATTAATGATTAATTAATGATTAATTAATGATTAATTAATGATTAATGCATGTGGTGTGATTACACTTTGGAAGATACACAAAAATATTGAATTCCCATTGTAATTGTTTCCTAATTTTCAACTCAGCACTTTCTGAGCGTGAACATTTAATCATGTGATCATTTATATCCTACTTAATGACAAATAATGTTATATTTACATTTCAACTTAAAAAAGGTCAGAACTCTGTTTCTGTTTCATAGTTTTTATTATTTTTATCACAATATTAAAATCACATCTCTAGGCTGCTGTTGAATAAACACTTTTACAGACAGAATCAATTTGGCTTCATCACATAAAACAGACAAATGTTGATATATGTTGGATCATTTCATATGTGAACAGACTTTATGTGATTAAACATGAATCATGTCTCTTGTGTGAGTTTTAATAAAGTTTGTTGAATGTGAACAATGATCAGCTGTTATTAATAAATGTGTTTTTATGTGGATCTTCATCAGTTTGCTCGACTTCATGGATCCACACAAAATCTAAATGATAGAAAACATTTTCCATGAAAGTAAAAAACATAACAAAGATAAAGATCAGAAAATAATAAAATCTTTTTACACACGTGGAAAAGTCGAGGGAAGAAATAAAAAGGAGTGAGAAGTAAAAGGAGAAATAAACAAAGCTTTAGAATAACGAGTTTAACTTTTAAATTCAACAGATTTCTCTTGAAGAAATAAACATGATGAATAAAATCTTTATCTCTAACGTCTCTGATTCAGCGTCACAGAGACATTCACAGGTAACAGCTTCACTGGGTGACGATCTCCAATGTTAAAGATTGGAAACATCTTCTGAGTGAAAGTGTGTCTGAAGGTGTGAATGTGTTTGTTAGTATCAGGATCAGAGAACGACAGTTCTCCTTTGTTCCAGTCCAGTTTCACTCTGATCCTCTGGATCTTCTGCACAGAGAGAACAGATGATCCTGATGGTGACCCTGCTGAGTATTTACCTTCATTGAACAATATTCCCCATAATCCAGACAGTTTGTATCCCTTCCTCTGGACAGACTCTGCTGACACACCAAGCGTCCAGTAAGTACTGTCTCCAACCAGGACGTCCCAGCTGTGAGTCCCTGAGTTAAAACCCTCAGATCCCAGGACTGAGGCGTGATGATGAAACCTCTCTGGATTGTCAGGAAGCTTCTGTTTCTCTCCTAGTCTCAAACTGGTAAGATCTTCAGACAGGACAAACCATGGATGAGCAGAGTTTGGGTCCAGGACCACAGGACTGTAGGAGACCATGTCCTTCATCTTGTTCCAGATGTTGAAGCTCAGGTTGCCCAGATGGTTGGCCTTGTCTATCAGAGCTCCTGAGGCCAGCTGTGGATCACGCCGCAGGGGACGCTGCTGGACTCGTTCCACTGCAGCCTTGTAGTTGAGCAGGAACGAGACGTCTTCAGCTCTCAGCTCGTCCTCTGTGGTTCTGATTGTGTCTGAAAGAGCCGTTATGTCTTTACTCAGAGCCTCAATCTTCTTCTTCATCATCCGACTCTTCTGCTCCTCTTCCTCCCTCAGTGCAGCCATCCTGGCCTCCTCTTCCTCTTCCAGAAACTGATGAAGCTTTTTGAACTGCTCCTTGATCTGTGTCTCTGTGAGTCCGGCCTGGACCTTAATGTGTTCTGCTGTTTGTTCAAACTCTACTTTAACACGTTCAAAACTCTGTAACTTTTTCTTCAAGGGCTCCAGAGTTTCCTGAAGCTGCTTCTTGGGTTGTTTTGCAGCTTCATCGATGGGTCTGATTGTGTGGCCGGTGTGTATTTCTGAATCTCTGCAGACGAGACACACTGGCTGCTGATGGTCCAGACAGAAGAGTCTGAGTTTCTCTGAGTGCAGACTGCAGAGAGCAGGTGAAGAGCTCTGATCTCTCTCCAGTAAGAAGGCCTCACACAGGTTTTTCAACACCAGGTTACAAGGTGGTTTACGCTTTGAAGATCTACTCTTACAAAGTGGACACTCTTTTACTTCTTTGTCTTTCCACCAGTTGTCCACACAGCCTTTACAGAAGCTGTGGCTACATGACAAAATGACAGGATCTCTGAAGACATCATGGCAGACGGGACAGCAGAGATCTTCTTCTGATCTGGAAGCCATTGAGTCTCCAGGTGAAGCTGAAAACAGACAGTCAGTCAGTCACAGCTCCATGAACTTCACTGAGGTTCACTTCCCCTCTGAGTCGAGGTGTTTGTTAAACTCACGGTCAGTGTGTGGAGCGTCGGCAGGTTGTAGTTTGACTCTTCTCTCCTGTAGCTGGACTCACTCAGGACGGTTGTTTTGGTTTGGTTCAGTTTGGTTTGGAAGGTGAATGTGATCGTCTGGTTTTCAGCCTGCGTCTCTTCAGGGAGGAACAGATACTTCCTGGTTTCTCTGGTGTGTCAGGAGAGGGTGGAGCTTGAGTTGCTGAATGATAAAACCTGTAAAACCTGAAACAAATGTAAAGCAGCTCTGCTGCCAGTAAAAACTCTGCACCTCCCTTATGGACTTCACTGTAACACTCTAACACTTTAACTCTTAACTGCCTGATTCATCTGCTTGTGCACTATCAACGGTTCATGTGCAATACATTCACTGTACATATTCTCACACTGCACATATCTTTACTGTCTTTACACTGTTCACATTAGTTTAATTACATTCATATATTTCTATATTTTTATATATTGAATTATGACCTGGGTCAGTGTGAAGTACACCTCTTTCGATGCATCGAATCGCGGGTGGCCGTCGGATGGGCAGTCTGACCGCCACGCGTCAAACATTGTTTTTTAAAGAACTACGACGTATAGCTAGGTACTAATGCAAAGGAATGTAGGAAAGCTACGATTCTTGTGATTCGACCAATGTAGACCATTTCAAGATCCGATCACCACAGCCGGTACAATCAACGTCTCAGTCAGACCGACAACATCAGCAAAAAATTTAGAAAATGGACGTCTCTCACTTAATAAGCATCATATTAATCCACAGATCAACATTCCAACAAAAACGGTCAGCTCACTTGACCCACTCTTGCAACCGATTGCTCTGATGACTGGCGTTTCGTTTAGCCAATGAAATTTCCAACATGCAGATGTGCTGCTTCACGGGATTAATATAAGAAGACACCAAGCAAGTCACTGCGCAACAGTGTCCAGCTGGTCCCAGATCATCGTGTGTCTGTGTTTCGTCCCCGTGCTACAATGTCTGGCATGTTGCCAAAAACATTAAAGATGTTTATTTTGATACATTTTAGCCTAGGTATTTGACCTTGGTTACAAAAGGTCCTTTGGCGTCTCCAAATGGACTTTTTGGAAAACGCCTAGACATGCCCTTAGGAAAACATCTGTAAAATATTAATTTTCTGTGATATTCTTATCAAATTTGAAGTTGGGCTAGTCAAGGCTTCATGCTAGGGTTCCATTGCGTTTTCCAGCTCATAAGTCCCAGCTAGAGTCATCTGTAGGCATCTGTTTACCAAAAAAGATTCAGGAGGAAATAAAAACCTTTTACTTCACTGTGTTCCAACTGCTATTACTCAAGGCCAGTAGCATTTAGAGGGATTCTGACTGTTGTGGGGGAAAGTTCAGATCAGCTTTCAATTTACTTTGGGTATTCCTCAGACAGTCGTTTTAGGCGAATCTCCACCGCCTCTTAAGAGTTATATTTTACAGTTTAACTATAAACCTCATTATAAAGAAATCCGTGATCTATAAACAGCAATTTCTGAAAGGTTCCAATCAGCTGATTTTCTCTGAAAATCAGAAAAATGGGTCAAGGTTTATTAAAACTCTAAAAACTGAATAATTATTTCACGTTTGTTTTCCTTCAGTTCATCATTCATCTGTTTCTTCATCTTCACACCGATCAGCTCAACTTTGTGCAACATGACAACGCGTCAAGATGAATGAAAGTCTGAAATCCACAATAAGTAACGACTGATAATTAATCATATTGATCAGATGATGATTCAAAGTCTGTTCTGAGTTTAGAGTTTAGAGCCAAAACTGTCAATTTGTCCAAATCAAACTCGTCGCTGTTTCATTCAAGAATGTTCTGCTTCGTTTGCTTCAATTTGTCCAGACGCTGTCTCCCCCTCCACACTGAGGCACTGTGCGGATCAGCTGTCTCCAGTGTTCACGGACATCTTCAACACTTCACTGGCTGAATGTGTTGTACCCGCCTGCCTCAAAACATCCACCATCATCCCCGTTCCCAAGAAGCCGAGGATCACAGGCCTTAATGACTACAGACCAGTCGCCCTGTCCTCTGTAGTAATGAAGACCTTTGAGCGCCTCGTGCTGACACACCTCAAGACCATAACCAACCACCTCCTCGACCCGCTGCAGTTTGCCTACAGAGCCAACAGGTCCGTAGACGACGCAGTCAACATGGGACTCCACTTCATCCTCCAGCACCTGGACTCCTCAGGAACCTACGCCAGGATCCTGTTTGTGGACTTCAGCTCCGCATTCAACACCATCTCCCCAGCTCTTCTCCAGGACAAGCTGACACAGCTGAGCGTGCCTGAGCCCACCTGCAGGTGGATCACTAACTTCCTGACCGACAGGAAGCAGCGTGTGAGGCTTGGCAAGCTTATCTCTGAGACCAGGACCATCAGCACCGGAGCCCCTCAAGTTTGTGTGCTCTCTCCTCTCCTCTTCTCCCTCTACACCAACAACTGCATATACAACGCTTATGAAGAGGAGAAAATACACAGGCAAGTGTAGGCCTACTTTGAAATAAATTAAACACAGAACTATGTAGGGCTATTTGAGTCCTCCCAATATTTGTGGGAAATGTATGAAAAAAGAAGTACCCTATTTTGAAATGAATAAATACATATAGCTGCAGCCTAATAGCTTAAAATATATATTTAGTTTTAAATGTGAAAACAAAAAGCGAGAGCAGGTCAGACTGGAGGCGAACACAGAAACTGCAGCTCGGTACAAACCAACTGCCTTTTCTGCTCTGATCAAGAAGCTGCTCCGCTGATCTCTGATCAGCTGAGACCAGAGAAACTCTGTGTTTTCACTGTTTCCACTCTTAAGAAGCAGCTTCACATGGATGAGCTCAGATCTTGTGTCTCTGAGCAAGTGAGCGGGGCAGGGGGCGGAGCCTCGGGACCGGTGCGCTATCTGGGGCGCACACACACAGACACACACAGACACACACACTCACTCGCCCGCTCCTGATACTTCATGACGGCCTGATACGATGATGTTTAAAAAAATTATTGTGACTTAGTCAACCACCAACATTTTCGTCTCGTCTCGTCAACGAAAGTTAAAATAGATTTAGTCATAGTTTTTATTTTCAAAGATCTGTTTTCGTTACGTCTTCGTCTCGTCTTCGTCATGGAAAAAAGTTTGTTAACGAATATTTTTCGTCATAGTTTTCGTAAACGAAATTAACACTGAACCCAAATACATTTCGCAGCTCACGTTTTGCAGTCTGAGCTTCAGTCGAGAATTATAGGAAGAATAGTTGATACTGAAAACTATCCACACATGCACCTCCACTGCAGGAGGTCCGTGCAAGTCTGAAAGCAGCTGATGTGTCGAGCAGCACTTTTCATTCATCTGTCGAGTCATGTGACTGATAAGAACCAATCAGAACATGAACACGTCCAGACTAAAACGTAGCTCTGCAGTTTTCTAAACGTTGAAGTCAGATGGACGGCAGACCTATATTAAAACTAAAACACATACATTTTGATGAATTTATCGCAGGACAAAAACTAAAACAATCAGATTAATCAGGAGACTGATCTTTGTGTTTCAGCTTTTGTAAATGTTTTGTTTCTTGCTTGTGTAACACTGATCTCTTGTGTTCAGTCACCGTTTTGTTCTCTCTGTGTTTCCTGTGAATCCCTCGAGGTTTCATCGTCTCTGCTCTCGCTCGGTTTCCTCCTCCTCACCTCGGAGGGGTTTGACCTCGAGCTGAACCTCAGCGTCAGAGCGACGGTGGCGTGACACCAGCTCCTGTCACAACAATGCCTCTGATCAGACAGGAGGCTTCTCTGGATCCTTTAACGCGGGGACAGTATCATGGTTTCCTGATGTTATTGTTTCTCGGGGCGTGTGTGGAGAGATTCTGTGGAAAGGTGAGTGGGAGGAAATCTGAACCCTCACGTCACACGGTGGATGTGGAGTCTTCACACGCTCAGGTTATTCTTGTCGAGGCAAAAACCAAATGTTAACCAGCATCTTTGAGTTTCTGACATTCGTGTTCAACTCTCTGTGATTATTATCTTTTAAATAATCTCTCTGCACAGGTTTTACTTTGTTTGAGACTTTCCTGTGAAGTTTAAAAAATTTTAATCAACCTCAAATCCCCATTTTGTCCCCATTATGCAATATTTAAATATTTAAATACACCTCAACAAAGAGAGTAGTTATTTGTGTAAGCATCTTATTCATTCTATATATTTGATAAAACATTATTTCAAATACAACCTTGAATTTAATGTAATTATAGATGTCTCTATACAAACTCTGGTATTTTGCTCATTTGGGAGTCTGTGTCATAGGGATTGAGGGGTGGAGCCAAAATAAACATGCTCAACCAATCACGAGACAGTCTCACCTGTCAATCATGAAATTGATGTCTTTAAATAACTGATTAAAACTAAGAGAGACCTGAAACAACAGACACCATCTTTGCGAAAAACTCATCCTTTAATATTTCACAACCTTTAACTGTCCCTCGTTGAACTCGAGACTTTTAAAGAACCTCGTACAGGGGAAAAAAAACAAGAAATCCCGAGATCCAGTGACTGTGACCGGTTCATTTGAAGTGCAGCTGAATGAGTCGTTTTAACAGATTATTAGACGGAGTGAAAATGTCCCAGTGGAGCCTCCAGCCGTCTCAGGGAATCATCGTCCCCTCGCTGTCCCCTCGTCTCAGTCGACTTGAAACAGAAAGACGCCTCCAGTCGTCGGAGTCACAAAGATTTGAGAAAAACTATTAAATTACACCGAGCGCCACCCTCGGAGATTAACACCCCCCCCCCCCCCCCACACACACTCCCCGCCTTCCTTCTTCAGGTCGACTTTTCTCCTGACACGGCCTGAAAAATAGTTTCATGGTTTACGCCGCTGTGTAATTGTGCTGTCAGGTCAACTTGCTCGGAGTTTTCCACCCACCCTCTCTCGCTCTTCTTCCCCCCCCGAGGCCCAACGATACCTACGCAGCTCCTCGGCAACTTTTAACTGAGACTTAATTTTGCAGCAGGAGGGAGGGAGGGAGGGGGGGAGGAATAAAGTTGTGTGGTTGGTTTTGCAGTGTTTGTGACCTCGCTGACCTTCAGAGCTTCAGGCGGGAGGAGACGATTCCTCCTGCTGCTGAGAAACCTCCTTAATAAGCCTTGATTACAGGAGGAGTTCCACCCGAGTTCTCTTCAAGCTGAGGCGGGTTTTTCATTGTTTGGCTCCCAGCATGACTCTGAGGGGGAGAAACACAGGGTTTAAAAAGAGGAGCGCACCTTCTCCTCTTCCTCCTCCTCTTCCTCTTCCTCCTCCTCCTCCTTTTTCCTGTTTCCCGAACTACAAAGAGAGGACGACACTGTTTCTTTCCCTGAGGTGGTTCTTGTTGTCTCTCTCTTTCCCTTCATCCTTCCCTCGTCTCTTATCCTTCATCTCACTGCATCTCTCCATCCACTCGACTCTCATCCTTTGTTCAGAGCATGTTTCTGTGATCGCCTCTTCAATCCCTCGCTTCATCTCTGGTGAAGGTTGGAAAAGAATCATGAGGTCACGACATCGAGGGGACTTTTAAAAACATCAATCTCCAAATTCACATTTCCTCATTTTCCAAAATTTAAGAGGCTCGGGAACCGAACTTCCTTTTTAGGGTCCAGACCAAAGTAGGTCAGACAACCGAGCCCCGATTAAATCAATCTGTGAGAGAGGAAGTTAAATCCTGTGGTTGAGGGAACAAGTGGAATCTGTGAGGGACCGACACACGTGTCCGACGCATTGTGCACATTGTGTGTCTGTGAAAGTGAGGTTACACTTTGACTGTAGCCACGGCCCTGAAAGTCCCCGGCTGCTGATGCTTAGAAAAGTTAAGGCTGGAGAAAATGTTTTTGTTTATTTTGTTTACTTGAAGTACATTCCTCTACTATTATATCTGGTTTTACACAGAAAGCAAAGTTCCAAAGTCCTGCAGCTGGTCCCCGATGGATTCAAACCCGAACAGTCCCCAACCTCAAATGTCCCCTCGTCTATAAATGTCCTCTCTTTCTATGAGTCACATCGGTCCTCGCAGAGAGAGAAACTCAGCAGCACAAACACGTCTCTTTTCCCAGGCCTGGACCACGCAGCCTTGGTTTGCTGCCAGAGTCATTTTCCTAATAATCCCCCCCAGCCTGCCCTCAACCCCCCCCCCCCCGCCTCCTTCACCCCTCCTTCACCGCACTGCGTTTTCCTGCGTCAGCACATCTACCTCAACCCTCCCTGATCCGCATCCCACCCTGAACACCACAGCCTCCCTCACCCCAATTAATTCCCAGGAGTTTATCTCAGAGCCCCCCCCCCCCCCCCCCCCCCCGCTCAGGTATCCCTATCTGCATAAAGAGAAAGGACAAGACCAGGTATCAGGTTTGAAAGTCTTTGTCAACTTCTGTCCCTGTTGACCTATGAACATAAAGACGCCCTGCATGTTTTTTAAATAAAGATATTGATATAGACATTTCACGTTTGACTGATGAGTTATTGGTTTTTAACTTTATCGTTGCTCTCTCCTTTTTGTTGCATTAAATTAAACTGGGGGAGGGGTTTTGTCGTTTGGCCTACGTCTCTATGCAGATGAGCGTTTTAGCTCCGTATCAAAAATAATCTCCATCCTTACTAAAACACCTGAAAACACATGTCACATGACCAGTCCTGTACAATGGTCACGTGTGTGCAGCTGTAGACTGGAAACAGGTTGTTTGGATGAAGCCTTAGAAGATGACAAACACTTTGCTTCTCTCTCATTTTGGGTCTTTATGGAAAAGCTTATCTAACATTCTAGTGTAAATTGCAGGAATACAAGTCTCACAGAGCTGAAGAGAACGCGTTTGACTTTTTAAAGAGCAGGTCTGAAAGGAAACCGGTTCTAAATCCAGATCAAGTGTCAAGTGCTCGCTCTTTAAATCAATTTTCTGTAGATTTAAGTCTTCAACAGTTCAGAGCCTCGTGTGTTTGCTGAGAGTCTCAGTGAGTTACCGCTGCTGAGAGAAGCAGTTTGGAAAGTTTGGCTCCTTCAGCCTCTTTTTTAAGATGCTATTCAGAGGCACAGATTGTACGTGTCATATTGGCAGCTGCATCCGAGCGTCCCCCCCCCCCCCCCAGAAGAATAGTGGTGTAACGTGGAACTGACCCGAGCAGACGACGGTTGCATCTTCTCATGAATGTGTGACGCTGAAAACCGTCTCACACTCACTGCTGAGGGCGACCGAGAGAGGGAGAGAGAGAGAGAGAGAGAGAGACAGAGAGAGAGAGAGAGAGAGAGAGTGAGTGGCGCAGTAAATGAGGAGATTAGTCTCGGCTGTGGAGAAGCTCGGCCTCTTGGCTCCGAAGCCGAATCTGAATCTGAAGCAACGAGCTCCTGTCGGCCGCCGGGTCGCGAACATAAATCCTCCAGCGTTCTTGACTCGGTGTGTGACGGTGTCAACAGGCGGAGGAGGAGCGGGGGGTGCTCGGTTCTGATGTCTGCTTCTCCAATCTCTGTAATTTAATTCATTAAGGAATAACCGAACCACTCATCTGACAACTCCCATGATGCTCCTCACACACACACAGACAAACACACACACACAGTGCTTCGCTTCTTGTGGCATCACAGAACTCCACAAGTACCTCCATAGATGCTTCGTAGGGTTGAGGTGAGTGTGGAGGACAGTTCATGACATTCAGGACTCGTTGGTCGTCTTTGAGAATCTAATCTTTCCTACCAGTGAGTTCTCCATCTTGTGTTTATTGTGTATACTCTCTCCCTCCTTCTCTCCAGCTGCAGCCCCGGGGAGAAATCCTGTTCTGCTGGTTTAGTAAAATATCCATAAAGTGTTTGCCATCCTCACAGGAAGCCCGACCTGTATGTGCCTGGGATGCACTTCACATCAATTACGTGTTCTATCTGTCGTTCAGCCTCTGTTGTGCAGACGACATGTTCTCATACGTCTGTAACTTCCTCCAGCACCTGACACAGCCCCCCCCGAAGTGAATGTTCCCACCGACATGTTAATACGCTGCTGCAGCATCATCCTCTCTCTCTCCTGGTTGTCTGCTTAAATCTGTCACTGCTATAAATCAGGACATTGTGTGTTGAGGTGTTGAGGTTCACAACACAACACAACACAACCTTCTCTGGATAGAGCCGATGCTAATTGGATTCTTAATTAAACTGATTCTCTGTCTGTGACTGAGATGTTTAGTCTCAGCTTTGTTTAAAACCGGCTGGATCCTGAGCCCGAGTGTCGTCTGAATCCTTTGTCCACAGAAAGTTGATAATAAGATAGATCCTGAATACCATCACGTTTTTAATATTGTTTGTGAATCCTCTATGTTCGCATTATTCCCACGTTTATATTAAAATGTTTGTGTTTACGTTGAATCTAGATATGATGAAATCAATATGCATTCATACATCTACAGAGCAGCAGGACACTGACAGCAGCAGCTTCACAGAGAAGCCCTGATGGAAAACAAAGAGCTGTGTGATGTAAGTCCCCTGTTGTTTTCATTTAGCTGTGTGTGTGTCTGTGTGTGTGTGTGTGTGTGTGTGTCGTGTTGCTCAGTCGCAGGTGTGTGTCTGCATCTGTACGAGTGTGCGTTCCCTCTTTTGTGGTGTCGTAATAGGGTTAGGTGGTATGTTAGTGTGTGTGTGTGTGTGTGTGTGTGTGTGTGTTGTGTTGTTCCACTGCAGCCCTGTAATTACCTTGAGTCAGATCAGCTTCTGTGACACAGGTGGGAGACACAGAATTTAATTACAGGGTGGGAGACGTGCTGCAGCCCACCTGCATGTGCACGTGTGTGACTGTGTGTGTATGTGTGTGTGTTTGAGTGTGTGTGTCTATTTGTCCTTTTTGTTTATTTGCATCATAATTTTTGCATAAGTGTTTGTGTCAATTTGTCACAAACTGTATTCTTAATTTATACACTTTATTTATGGAGTTACTCTGTGTCTCCTCCAGGTTTTATGTTTGAATGTGTATGCAGGTGTGTGTGTGTGTGTGTGTGTGTGTGTGTGGGGGGGGGGGTTGACAGGGGTGGGCGAGCGAGCCTGAGTGAGATTGAAGGAGACAGAGGTAGAGAGAGAGAGGCTCTGACGATGGAGCAGCTTGAACACCTGGTGCCGGATCAAGAGAACATGATGGAGATTAAAAAGATCACGAGGGGAATTCTTCTTCTCTTTCTTCCTCCTCCTCCTCCTCCTCCTCCTCTTCTGACTTCTGTTGTGATCTGACGGCAGCTTCACATCAAGGTGTGCTTCATCTTCCTCGGTTCCAAGCGACTCAAAGTTTGACAACACGTGGAAAGAGATCTAATTATCGTGGGAGGGTTTGGTGATCTGCTCTTCAGCATCAGCTTCACACCAGCGTCTTCCTCTGGGTTTTGGATGTGACGATGATGCAACGTGAGGCAGCAGAACTTCAGCTCGGCTGTTTGGGCACGTTGTGGTTCGGTGTTGCTGTGAGACGAGTCGGCAGGCGTTACGTTGAATGAGGATCGTGGCTCATGTGTCCGAGCAGGTCGCAGATCTCACGGTAGCTTGTGTCCTCAGTGAACCTGTTGGTGCCTGATTGTGCTTTGAAGAGATGCAGCGAGGCTCGGGTCCTGAAACTGAACCTCAAGTCACTGGTTCCTCTGGTTTTTGTGAAGTACGAACCCCAAGCAGGAACCTCCCTGCAGTGGAAAGGTTCCTGTGAAGGTTCCTCGTTCCATCGACCTGTTGGATCCTTCATTGCTCAGATGGAAGGATGCATTTGTCTTATGAGGCCACGTCCTTCAGATTCAGCCTCTGAAGGACGTCGCCTCTGAATCCGGACCTTGTGACATCGCCTCTCACCCGATGTCAGATGTGATTGGCTACTGCTCCTCCACACAACACTTCTCTTGGTGTTAGCTTTGCTTCTTCTCCACGTTCACGGAAAATTGAAGAAACTACTAAACATTAAGGCTGCTAACCCCGAGTTAGAATAACCTGTCTTCTCATGTAACGTTATCTCCTGTCGAACCAGCTTTCTTTTACTCATTTACTTCCAGAGGACAATAAACCGTTTTGTTCCTCAGAGGCCAAAGATCTAAACAATCCCGAGGCAGTAATATAAACCACACTGGAAGATTTCACACTGAACAATGAGTCTTTCAACATTTACTTGAGCATTTTGTCAAACTTTTCTTTTCCCCAACGACTTTTATCATCCAAATCTAATTTGGGTTTTCATACTTTTCATGATCACCTGCTTTGTTTCAACCTTTCAAAAGCCGTCTCCGTCGGCCAAACTCATCCGAGCTTCAGTCACCAGCCGGTTTCCTCCGCTTGCTGCATCACTGCCAACCTCCTCGTGGCCTGGAAACGCTCCCAGTTCACCGTGGCCCATTATTTCTCCACTGGTCAGCTGCATATTCAGGCAAATATGCAGATCCACAATCAGCACGGAGCCCAGGTGCCGAAAAACCAATAATTATAATTTTACAGAGAGACAAAGGTTTTACTTCATTCGTTTTCCTCACCTGGAGTTTATCAGCTGTGCAGGGATTTGAACCTGTGACCTCGCTGCAGTGGAAAGAAGATAAAACAAGAGTTTCTATCTGACAACTTCTCAGTGCACAAACCCACAGAACAGATTTACTGCACTTTACTTTTTTTTTTTGTTTAGCGCCACCATATAAGCTAAACTAAATTAAATACATTTCATTTATCTGGACCAAGTCATGATCTCTAACAGCAAAGTGGCCGGGAACCAGAAAACAAGGGACAGATCAATTTATGGATTTGTCGCATCTGAGCCTGTTGTGTGTAGTTCATATTGTTCGTTGTAGACACGTGTAGGAAACATGTTGTGTGTGTGCAGACGAGCAGCAGCTCCATTTGTCTCAATAGCTTCACACCAACAGACACACTCAAGGACAAAAGCCTGTGTGTCAGCTGTCTGGTTAGTTCGCCTCAGAGCCTGAAGTGGAGTCTCTGTTTCAGCTTCCTGTCTTCACTTCCCCCTCCTCCCTCGTCTCTCCTCCCTCCTCCCTCATTCCTCCTCCCTCCGTCCTCCTCCCTCCTCCTTCCTCCTCCCTCGTCTCCTCCCTCCTCCCTCCGTCCTCCGTCCTCCTCCCTCCTCCTTCGTCTCCTCCCTCCTCCTCGTCTCCTCCTCCTCCCTCCTCCGTAGCTTCACATCCAGCTCCGTTAGCCGCCTGCTTCCCTCTCAGCAGATAAATCACTCATATCTGTTTCGAGCTTCCTGTCTTCACTTCCACTCCTCCCTCGTCTCCTTCCTCCTCCCTCCTCCCTCGTCTCCTTCCTCCTCCCTCCTCCTTCCTCCGTCCTCCTCCCTCTCCTTCCTCCTCCCTCCTCCCTCCGACCTCCTCCCTCGTCTCCTCCCTCCTCCCTCGTCTCCTCCCTCCTCCTCTCCTCCCTCGTCTCCTCCCTCCGTCCTCTGCAGCTTCACATCCAGCTCCATTAGCCGCCTGTTTCCCTGTCAGCAGATAAATCACTCATCTCCGAGCGGCCGGCTGCCACCGACTCCTCTCACGTCGAGTCGCGATCACGTGACCTTGTTTGACAACGTGTTCGAGCTCCATCACTCCACCTTCCACTTTCTGCATGTTTTCCAGACAACGACCACAGAGGCTCACGCACGCCACCCAACAGGAAGCTGGGTCATCAATAAATGATCAGGGGTCTTCCACCTGAGTGTCTGGAGCGATGCTCTCTGAGGGGGAGGGGGGTCAGGGCCTCGCTGTAGGTGTAGAACAACAAGCTGCTCAACAACAACAACAACAACAACAACAGTGTCAGCGGTTTATTTTCTGGGTCAGGGGCCATTCCCACATCCTTTCTTGGTCACAGCCCGTTTACTCAACTGGAAATCATTAAACTTGACAGTTCACCCGATCAATCCAGGTTCACTGTCCGGGTTCCATGAGTGTGAAAGGTTCAGATCCCAGGCTCCTCCTCCTCCTCCTCCTCCTCCTGCTCCTCCTGCTCCTCCTCCTCCTGCTCCTCCTGCTCCTCCTCCTCCTGCTCATCCTGCTCCTCCTGCTCCTCCTGCTCCTCCTCCTCCCTGCTGCTGCTGCTGTCAGCCGCTGGAGGATCCACAGCTCGGAGGCTGAGACGACACCCAGACATCTGGGGACGATGAAGCCCTGAGGGCCACATCATGTCAGCTTGACAGTTGTGACTGGTCCATTAGTGGAGCTGAATGTCTGTGTCACAGCTCTGACACTGGTGCAGCTCCCCCACAGGGCTGTGGGAAGAACAGGGATGGTGACGCTACCTTTATTCATCTATAGCTTTTTAAAGCATATTACATAGAACGACACAGGGACACTGTCACATGACCAACATCTTTTAGCTCCTGATCTTAGTTTCATAGCAGGTTTGTTGTAGTTCACTAGATTTTAAACTCCGTATTTACATTAAAACAAAAGCAGCTGAATGAAAACAACACATTGTGTTGACAGAGGAACAAAATGGAGTCAGAACCAAAATAACACCACAAGATAAGGTGAAACACCCCCCCCCCCCCCATCCCCCCAATCTTATCATAGTCACATGCTTCCTCTCTAGACAATTTCAAACCTTGTTTATTCTACCCCCGTCTTTAAAATGATTTATGGAATGATTCAGTGTTTGTGTCGCTCCGTGAAGGAATAAGGTTTATTATTAAAAACAAACGCTTGATGGAAGGAGGAGTAGGAGAGAGGAGGAGGAGGAGGACGAGGAGAGTTCATAAGATGGAGGAGAGGATTTTGAGGAGGAGAGAAATGAGCGTTGAAGAAGAAGGTCGACGTCCCAAAGCTAATTCCACAAAGATGCTACATGACCCCCCCCCCCCCACACACAAAACTCCTGTCAGATTCTGAAATATGACAAAATAGAACACATGGTAAATAAAACTATTTCTCCAGCATGTCGTCAGGTTGTTAGTGGTGATGTGTGGACTGGTCTGATGCAGAGAACTGTTCTGTGTCATCATGGAACCAGGTGAGTCATGGAGCCGCTCATCATCATTCTGATATCCACCCAGGGAGCCCCCTGATTGGCTGGAGGCCCCGTGGAGAATTGTAGGATTTTACACATTATCTTCCAGCGTCTTGTTCCTTCATGAAGCACAGCTGTTTTTAAAGAGTACTTAACACTTTATCCTTTTTATAGTTTGTAAATTACATGATCACTCACTTTGTTATCAATCGATCCTGCTCTCTTGCATCATCCATCTTTATTCTGTTGCTGTCACAAAATCATAACTTCACTACACAATTATCACAATTATCACAGACAAATCAACTCACAATCACAATATCTACAGAGTTTGATATATAATCGTGATCAAACTCAATTTCTTCATTTGTTTTGTTTGTGTAACATGTTTTCTTCACATTCTGTGGTTCTGCTGATATAAAGATGATCAGAGGTCAATTATCCAAATTACCTTTGATGACAAATAAATAAACAAATAGAGCAAATCTCTCCTGACCCAGTTACAGAGCAGAAACTCCTGCACCATTCACTCTGCTCTGTACTTCCAGGGGAAAACAGACTTAACAATGGTGGCGTCTCCATGTGTTGTCTCGTCTCTCTTCCCTCTGTGTTCTCCCTGAAGTCATGAATATTCAGGAAGGAGATATTTACGGCTGCTAATGAATATTATGCACAAAGTCGGCAATTAGGCGAGCGCAGGAATGAATCGCCACTAGGTGCAACAACAGCAGAGAGAAATCCACACGCTCGTGCTAATTTGAGTTCATGATGATTATTATTATGGCGTGGAGTTTACACACAGAACTAGATAATGAAGAGAAACTGGAGCATCGCACAATAAAACTGTTTCAAATCGTGGAGCAGATTTTCACGTTGGTGATTAAACGTCTTTGGCAAAGTATCGATAACTGAGCAGAGGAGACACAATCATCTATTCTCCCACACGAGCATTTTCCAGAGCTGGTGATGTGGACGTTTTCTCAAGGACGTTCTGATCTCACTCCTCTCAGGAGCAGATTAATCCCCCCCCATCCCCCCCCCATGCCAACCAAAAATCAGGTCTATTTTAGAGGTTCATTAAAGCCACTTCTTTGCTGAGTCGCACACCAACATTCACATTGGAGTAATTGGGTTGCGTGCGTGTGTGTCTGTGTGTGTGTCTGTGTGTGTCTGTGCGTGTGTGTGGTGTGAGTGTGTGTGTGTGTGTCTGTGTGTGTGTGTGTGTGTGTGTCTGTGTGTCTGTGTGTGTGTGCGTGTGTGTGTGTGAGTGTGAGTGGATCGGTGGGTCATATTCCAAACACGATTGAATTTGAATGTTTGCTTTTGAACGTGTAACTCCTGAATCACTAATGAGGATTTGTAGCGTTAATCAAAGGCCGGGCTGCGGGTGCCAATCAACGTGATTACAGAGAGGAACTGGTGAGGCTCACCGCTGCAAAGCATGCTGGGAGGTGGGCACGTGGTCGTTAGTGAGGGTGTCTGCTCTTAAGGTTAGAAATTAAAGATGGAACCAGAGA
>NC_070636.1:2090644-2131709 GCF_947347685.1 Pleuronectes platessa | reverse complement strand
CCCCCCCCCCCCCAACCCAAGGGGGGGGGGGGGATTTACCTTTGCCGGTAATTAGCGGTGATCTCCTGACAGAGCGGCGGCTCACGGGATCGAGAGCGTCGGGTTTACACTCATCGAATCCAGAACTCTCTGTTTTCTCTGCTTCTCTGAGCCACGAGGCCAAAGTCTGTAAATCATGTGACACTGAATTCTTCAATTCAACAACGAAGCCAAGAAAAACTCAAAATATGAATCTGTTAAACTTTGTTTTCATTAAACTATTAAACCAATAAAAGAATATGTGAAGCACTTTGAGACGTCCCACAGGGCTCCTCACTGGAGTAGGTACAATTGTTGATATAATAACTGGAACATTCATTAGTTTCATACTAAGGCCGATGTGTTTCACCTCATGATGACATCATTACATTATTATTATTGAATGTGGCGAAATATGTGTTGTTTACACTCGGCGGCTCCAGAAGGAGTTTTTGTTTTGTTCCTTGTTCTTTGTTTGTTTCTTAATTAGCAGGATTACAGAAAAATAAATTATGGATTCCCAGTTAACTTGGTGGAAGATGTGGCCTCAGGAGAGAAGCCACTAACACTGGGTGGAGATCTTAGAGGAAGGAGGCAGATCCAAGGAGGTTTTTTCCACTTTCATAAATATAACAATCATTTTTTGGACATTTCAGGCCTTTTCATGAAATTCTTTGGGAAAGAACACATTCAACTTTAGTGCAGGTCCAGGATTAATCTTCTTTAACATGGTGAGATGGATCTTTACAACATTTTACAAAGATAATGAATGGGTCTTGATGAAAAAACAAATCTATATTTAAGGGGCGGATGCTTGTGGATCTATGAAATTTGGTGCAGATCGTTACAAGTGAATTTAAATGTGGTTTCATAAGGGAACTGGTTCTATTTAAAATGACCAAATATACTTTAAAATGAAGTCTAATCTTTCTTATCTTATTCAACCAGGTGTAGATCGATGCATCATATTTCCTCAGTCTTTACTTTTCAAGAGATTCTTTACCCTGTAAAACTAATCTGAAATGAAGCCAACGCACACAAATAAGATTACCCATGATTCCCCAGCACCAGGCGCTGAGGGGGGGGGGGGGCATGTCCAGAGGAGGCGGGTGTTTACCCAGATGTCCCAAAGTGCCATTTACAGGCGATAGTGCTGACAGGCGGCCCACATGCTATTCAGCTAATTCTAAACCATTAGTCTCCCACACATCCACACAGGCCGGAGCACTGGTTTGACATCGTGAGCAGCCGCTCGTCCTCCGAGCCGTCACGTGGACGAGGACACATCTCAGAGACAGAAACCTAATCAGAGCATCTCAGCCCTTGATTGGACAATTTAAATGTTTGTTTTCTGAAGTAAGGACACGTACAAAACTGTAAATAAAATGAAAGACGTGTTTCCGGTTCCTCCCACGATCCAGAACTTGATCCAGAATCTGAGTGTTTGGATCTCAGGACACGTCGATGATGGTTTTGGCTGCAGGCGTCAAAGTGAACCTGAATATTAAATCAATAACAGTGATTAACATCAGATTCAGGTTGTTTTGGAATTGTTTTAACTGTTTCCTACGAGGGAAACTAAACTTCTGAATATTCTGCTGTCACTGGTCCTGATGCATCATTCACACAAACCACTGAGAAACATTTTGAAGCTCAGTCTCAGTGGAGCAGGTTTCCTCACCTCCCTCCCCTTCCTCCCCCCTGCCCCCCCGACAGGTTATCTCAGTCGACCGGCTTAAAATAGAGCCGAGTCAGACTCGGTGACGCTTCAGTGGAACCAGGCGCTTCTTCAGAAAACGCTGAATTTACTCCGCCGGCTCGAATCCGCCGGCATCTGTGACACAGTTTGGGATTTTTTTAAATGTCGTCCAAACAAACGTGTGTGTAAAGTGTGAGTCTGTGTGTGTTTCCACTTTGAGACTCTGCAGCAGTGGAGCTGCAGTGAGACGCTACCGGCTGCAGCCTGATAAGACAACGTCTCATTTATCACTCCACTGCTGCAGCACGATGACGGCTGCACGTCAGAAGTCAGGATACTCACAAGGTATTTATACAACATAGAGTACTTAACTGTACTACCCAATATACTGCAAATAAAGACACATAATATACAAACTGAAATTTAAGCCTCTGTCAAGGACAATTGACAGTTAATTGTGTTTGAAGGGATTAAACGATGAATTGATTAATTGCTTCAGTGATTCGTTATTTGAGGGTTACAGTAAAAGGTCAGCGAAGTATATGTGGGAAAATAAAATCATCTTTCATGAGGTCCTCTTTAATATTTACATCCTCTCCTCTATTAAAACACAACTCACGAGTCTTTTGCTGCCAATTTAAAGCGTTTTTTGTCTCAAGTCAAAGTCACAGAGGACACGTGGACACAGGAGCGATTATCTGAGCGTCTCCGTCCGTCCTCTCCTCTGTGGTTTATATTCAGTCTGCAGCAGCAGCTCAGCACCGGACTGTGGGTCCACGGCTGATAACAACACCTCGTCCACAAAGAGAAACGACCTCTGTCTTCCTGTAGGTCGTCCCCCTGAGCTCTCGCTGCTTTGTCCGTCCTCACTGCAGCGACTGAGTTAAACTCACCTCTGACCTCAGCTTGTGGTTTCAAATGAAGCTGACAACTGTATCGGCCACAGTCAAACTTTCTTTCTTCTCCTTCTGTACCTGTGAGAGTCGACAGGCGATTCTAACTTAAAATAACAAGACTGGCGACCTTTGACCTCTGCCCAGAGCACCTCTGCTCAGGGTGACGTCCGTGATAAAGTGTCGGGACAAAAAACAGCACCGTCCAGAAACGACTGTGATGACCTTTGACCTCTTTCGTCTTTTTTATCCGACTGTGACACTAGTGAAGATATGAACGGGTCGGACACAGCGTCGGCCCTCATGTCCAACAGCTCTGGAACCTCCTTGTGTTTCCAAGGAGGCGTCTTCTACTTGTACGTCTTCTTCATCCTGAGACAGAAACCGACTTGTGTCCCCACAGCAGGAGGGCGGGGGGGTGTGGATGTGCTCAGGTAGATAAGACAGGAAGAAGAAGAAGGATAGAAACGCTCATTTAGCCGTGTGCCGCCACCTGAAGCCCTCAGCGTCGCTTCCCGCCCTCCTGGTGAAACATGAAATATTCATCTCATGCATATTTTGCAGGGAACTGCCTGAACCGCCTTCGCTCTGGATCCTCCTTCATTACAGCTGCATAACAAAGCTCATTGGATCCCCCCCCCCCCCCCCCCCCCGGTCGCAGATAAACCCCCGACTTTATTCATCGTGTGTCTCCTGCTGATGTTCCACCAAACACGAAGCTATGAGTTCAGGTTGGATCTTTTTAAACCTCATGAACGAACATCGAGAACACAATGATTCCTCTGCCTCACACATGAAAACAGAGAAATGTTCACTTCCTTTCTTTTCTTAACTTCCTATTTTCTCCCCCTCATTCTTTGCTCCTCCCTCCTCCTCCTCCTCCTCCTCGCTCCTGCAGCCGGGAACCAGAGGAACCGAGCGTTTCTTCCTGAGGACGTCACGACTCCTGCAAACGCCACAAAACACACACACCGTGAGCCGGGAACTTCCCCGGGGACAGGATCGACTTCCTGTCAGCAGAGGAAGTGATGATTATCTGCACCACACCAGGTTAAGCCACTTCCCTCAAACCCTGTCATTGTCTCGGAGCTCCCGGAGAGGACGGGGGGGATTAGGAGCTGAAGCCCGGGAAGCTAATCTCTGGATGTTTCAACACCTTTCCTCATCTGACACCCTGATCCTCCACCAGCTCCTTGTTCTCCTGCTGAACCTCACTGGTGACGACACGGTGGGAAACATCACGACTCGGCAGGTTCTTCCTGTCGGGGGTTTGGACGACAGGATAAGATCTGTGGAGGAGGACGGAAACTAACCTCAGTTCTTTCTCAACAAAGAGAAACCAGATCATTATTGTCCCATGTTACAGCTTTAAAGGTCGTCACTTTTTATTTCATTCATTATAATGTGAAAATAAAGAGATACAGAGATTAATTCTATGGAGAAATGAGCCAAACAGGAGAATCTGACTTAAACCATTCATACAGATCAGTATTTAGTATTTATTGTTTTAAAAAGCAGGTTTTCAAGCTTCATACAAACCTGATAAGATTCTGTCGTTATGGAAAATATTATAATTCCGGTTATATATCAGCATTAAACTGCTAAGTGCTATTTTGCATAATGAGAACTTAAAATTCTCTTTATATTTTTTTGCTGGTAAATTTTAAATTCAGTCATTTATATTTTGATGGATAGAGAATCAGTTTTTTTCATTGCACTAAGTTCCAATGTTGAACAGTTACTTTGTGAAATTACAAACATAAACATAAAGAAAAACTCTTTTATTGTGGCGGAGCTGCTGCTGCAGTTTGGAGTCTTTAACGAGAGAAACTTCAAAATAAAGTCGGTGAGATGACTCAGCAGGTTTCAGTCTGTGGACGTGATCTTCTGCTCTGGAATCTGAATCTAGAAGCTTCTCCTGTCAGTGAGGAGACTCTGACACCAGGAGAGAATCTGGTTATGGAGATAAAACTAGAAAAAAAATAACACAGCGGACCTGAGGCTGTGTGTGAATACTCACAAAATACACACATTATAAACACACAGGAAGTTTCCAGCAGGAAGTGTGGTAGAGCTGCGGGGTCACCAGAGGTCACCGGAGGTCACCGCCACCTGGGAGGCGGCTTTTGTGTGTGATTGATGTTTCCCTGCAAACAGAAGCAGTTTATCTCACCTCTGCTCTCATCATGAAAATGTGCAATGTGTGTGTGTGTGTGTGTGTGTGTGTGTGTGTGTGTGTGGTGGGTGGGTATTAAAGGTGTGGAGGAGCATGCTTCTGTCTGATAAACAAAAACATTGTTGTTGTTTTTCTCGCTTCTCTCACTTCACCTGAACTGAAACTTTCCTCTCAGTGATTCATTGCTGCCTGGTTCTCACGCCCTGTTCAGATCCTGCAGTGAAACTGACTTGCTAAATTCCTTTTCACTTTATGCAAATCTCCCCACAATGACGACGGTTGCACGGTGTTGCGTACGGTACGCCCGCTGACACAACGTGCCGCTCCCTCCAGGTCTCACGAGCAGCTCGACACCAGGGAGCCGGGATGAATAATAGATGTGTGTTACTTCACCCAAACGTATGAATGATTCAGGAGGGGGGAAGGAGGAGGTGCAGGCAACTGGGAGGAACGATGACCATGTTCCATCTAAACACACAGGCTCACAGTGCTGAACGCATCAGGTCTGAAACCACAGCTTCTGTAGGTGCTGATTCAAAGTCCCCCCCCCCCCCCCCCCCCCCGACAGAGGCCTGGATGTAACAAGTTGAATGGGGAGCAGGGAGAAGGAGCCGGAGCTGTGTGGGAGCGTTTCTGCACCGAGGCTCCAGATTACACCGAACATCTAATCCAGTGGCCCGCCCGCTCACAGGGTGCACGCGGAGGCCGGAGAGGGTTGAGGGTCTTAGAGGGTTTTAGAGTTTGGCATCGTGAGCTCTGACTCCGGCACTGAGATGATCCCACTGCAGACACCAGAGAGGAGAGTTCCACTTCCTCCCCCGAAGGAGAACACAACGTTTCTTTAATCCGTCACCAAGATGAAGTCCGCTCACACCTCGAGTCTGATGAGATTTATTATTCTATTTGTTCCAGTGGAGTTGGGCCATGCAGCATTTCCTGGTTATCTCACTTCCCTGAGTGGAGATAAGGAGGTATTGGATCCATCCGATCCTGAGAAGACATGAATTTCATCATCTGATCGAGATGAACGAGGTCGTGTTTATTTATGAAACTCTGTGTTGGTGTAACTCACACACATCAGCTGCAAAGACTGAACACATCTCTTTATTTCTATGATGCCACCATGTTCCCTTCTTTAAAAACACTATATGATTTATGAATGCTTCACTCGATTTGATGCACGTGTGTATTCATTATAGATTTAATATGTTAAATGATGTACGACTGATTCAAAGCTCTGAAAGTGAATATTGATGCCTTGATAACATCTCACTGTGTAAACTCATCTTACAAAGTCAATGATCAGAGACCCCCCCCCCCCCCGCAGCCTCAGCTTGTGGTTGGTTGATCTTCTCTTGGACACACGCCCTCACGGAGCTGCTCACCTCGGGTGTTCCCTGTCGCTGCTGTCGGGATTCGCTCCGCCGGCTGTTTCCTCTGCAGAGGAGTCGTAGTGACTCGTCCAGAGGAAACTCGTCTGCAGCAAGAAAAACCCATCGTTCAAACCTGTCGGCAGAAACGCTCATCAGCACATCCTCGTCCTTCACTTCCACCCTCTCCTCTCCCCTTCCTCCTCTCCTCTTCCTCCTCTCCTCTCCTCTCATTTCCTTTCCATATTTCTATTCTTACACTACAGGTACTGATTGGAGCGTTTAACTTAAAGAATAATTACCAAATCAATGATCAGAGACACAATTCTAAAGTTTCAAAAAGGACATTAACAGATACAACAGCTTCTATTTGTAGTATAATGGATCCTAATCACAAAACAATTAGTTGTTTGAATCACCTCTGACCTTTAATGACATGTTGTGATTCCCAGTTAAGTCTGAGTGACGCTCCAGTTCTTTCTACTGGTGGAGAAGTGACAGACAGCAGAGAGAGAGCACGGTGACATTTACCAAAGGTCACAGGTGGGATTTGAACCCACGATATCATCATACGCACCTTAGTCCGAGCGCCACCAACGCCAGGATGAATCCTCCTCGTCCTCCTCCTCTCTGACTGACTCCTCCTCCTCCTCCTCCTCTCTGACTGACTTGTCCTCTGAAGGTCAACACAAGATTAATGAGCTGATTGCTGACGGAGGACACGTGTCCGACACCGCGGCCTTCCTGTCTCCGTCCTCCTGTAATGATCATTTCTCTTATCTACAAAGACTCTCTCCCAGCAGGAGGTTCTGAAACAGTCTGGAGGACGAACCTGCCCCCCCCCCCCACCACCCCACACACACGTTTTCCCCTGTAGGGGGTTTGGTTCACTTTTCATGCAGGAGCAGTTGTGTGTGTGTTTGTGTGTGCGTGTGTGTGAGACAAAGTGTGTATGAGGATGTGAACAGATGACTCAAAGTTTCATTATGGTTTGACTTTCACGTTCTAGTCAAATCACTATAATTGACCTTAATCATTAATATATAAACTTTATTACAGGTTCAATACCCACATGATAAGAAACAATACATACAAACAATACATTACATAAAAATATACAAGGGAAAAGGGCTAAAAAAGGCACTCATGCCAGTGTTCCCAGATCTTGGATGTGTACTTAACAGAGCTGCGACCAGGGTCTGTCATCAGATCAATTACAAAGTTTGTAGAGCGGTCCAGCCGACTCATAAACTTAAAAGTAAGGTTCCTCAGCAAGGCCATGAAGGTGGTTAGACGCATTTTGCAGAACAGCTCACTTGCTCTAGTACTACTGGGTTTCTGCTCTCCTTCTTGTAATTCACCCAGAGTGGAGCTGTAGAGAGAGGGGTGCAGTAGGCTCTAAACAAATTAATCTTTACATCAACTGTACGGTGGTGGAATTTTCTAATCAACATGTTCGCTTGGACATTCGTTAATGTATTTCACATGAACTGTTGATATTTCACAAGCAGATGAATCAGTCACAGTTAAGAGTTAAAGTGTTAAAGTGAAGTCCATAAGGGGGGTGAGATTTTATTGGCAGCAGAGCTGCTTGTACATGTGTTTCAGGTTTTACAGGTTTTATCATCCAGCATCTCAAGCTCCACCCTCTCCTGACACACCAGAGAGACCAGGAAGCATCTGTTCCTCCCTGAAGAGACGCAGGCTGAAAACCAGATGATCACATTCACCTTCCAAACCAAACTGAACCAAACCAGACCAAACGTCCTGAGTGAGTCCAGCTACAGGAGAGAAGAGTCAAACTACAACCTGCCGACGCTCCACACACTGACCGTGAGTTTAACAAACACCTCGACTCAGAGGGGAAGTGAACCTCAGTGAAGTTCATGGAGCTGTGACTGACTGACTGTCTGTTTTCAGCTTCACCTGGAGACTCAATGGCTTCCAGATCAGAAGAGGATCTCTGCTGTCCCGTCTGCCATGATGTCTTCAGAGATCCTGTTCTTCTGTCATGTAGCCACAGCTTCTGTAAAGACTGTGTGAAGAGCTGGTGGAAAGACAAAGAAGTAAAAGAGTGTCCACTTTGTAAGAGGAGATCTTCAAAGTTGCATCCACCTTGTAACCTGGTGTTGAAGAACCTGTGTGAGGCCTTCATACTGGAGAGAGATCAGAGCTCTTCACCTGCTCTCTGCAGTCTGCACTCAGAGAAACTCAGACTCTTCTGTCTGGACCATCAGCAGCCAGTGTGTCTCGTCTGCAGAGATTCAGAAAAACACACCAACCACAGATTCAGACCCATCGATGAAGCTGCACAACAACACAAGAAATGGCTTCAGGGAACTCTGGAGCCCTTGAAGGAGAAGTTACAGAGTTTTGAACGTGTTAAAGTAAAGTTTGAACAAACAGCAGAACACATTAAGGTCCAGGCCGGACTCACAGAGACGCAGATCAAGGAGCAGTTTAAAAAGCTTCATTGGTTTCTTGAGGAGGAAGAGGAGGTCAGGATGGCTGCACTGAGGGAGGAAGAGGAGCAGAAGAGTCTGATGATGAAGGAGAAGATTGAGGCTCTCAGCAGAGACATAACGGCTCTTTCAGACACAATCAGAACCACAGAGGACGAGCTGAGAGCTGAAGACGTCTCGTTCCTGCTCAACGACAAGGCTGCAGTGGAACGAGTCCAGCAGCGCCCCCTGCTGGATGATCCACAGCTGGCCTCAGGAGCTCTGATAGACGAGGCCAAACATCTGGGCAACCTGAGCTTCAACATCTGGAACAAGATGAAGGACATCATTTCCTACAGTCCTGTGGTTCTGGACCCAAACTCTGCTCATCCATTACTCGTCCTGTCTGAAGATCTGATCAGTTTGAGACGAGGAAAGAAACAGAAGCTTCCTGACAATTCAGAGAGGTTTGATGAATACATCTCAGTCCTGGGATCTGAGGGTTTTAACTCAGGGACTCACAGCTGGGACGTCCTGGTTGGAGACAGTACTTTCTGGGCACTGGGTGTGTCAGCAGAGTCTGAACAGAGGAACAGATCCGAACTGTCTGGAACATGGGGAATAGGTTTACATGAAGGTAAATGCACAGCAGAGTCACCATCAGCATCATCTGTTCTCTCTGTGCAGAAGATCCAGAGGATCAGAGTG
The DNA here is from genome assembly GCF_947347685.1 of Pleuronectes platessa. NCBI lineage: Eukaryota > Metazoa > Chordata > Actinopteri > Pleuronectiformes > Pleuronectidae > Pleuronectes > Pleuronectes platessa. The sequence continues at coordinate 2,122,404 of NC_070636.1, read as the reverse complement.
AAACTGGACTGGAACAGAGGAGAACTATCGTTCTCTGATCCTGATACTAACAAACACATTCACACCTTCACACACACTTTCACTCAGAAGATGTTTCCATTCTTTAACATTAGAGATCCCTTGAAGCTGTTACCTGTCAATTTCTCTGTGACGCTGGATCAGAGCCGTTAGAGATAATGATTTTATTCATCATGTTTATTTCTTCATAAGAAATCAGCTGAATTCATCATTTTTATTTCTCCTGTCGACTTTTCCACGTGTGTAAAAACATTTGATTATTATCTGATCTTTATCTTTGGTTTGTTTTTTACTTTAATGGAAAATGTTTTCTATCATTTAGATTTTGTGTGGATCCATGAAGTCGAGCAAACTGATGAAGATCCACATAAAAACACATTTATCAATAACAGCTGAACATTGTTCACATTCAACAAACTTTATTAAAACTCACAAATGAGACAGGATTCATGTTTAATCACATTAAGTCTGTTCACATATGAAATAATCCAACATATATGAACATTTGTCTGAAAAGTCAGTTTGTTTTTTATGAACCACTCTGACTATAAAATATTCACTGCACATAAACCCGGTAGGATGAGCAAGTTCTTACTTCACTTTCTGCAATAAAGGTCCAGCACACAAAGAATGAAGATTTAATATATAATTGACAAGACTGAACTCCTTTTCCTTCCAGGGAAAGACTCTCACACCCACGACCTGACTATTAACTTTGACAACTCCATTTTAACCCCCACTCAGACCGCTAGGAACCTATGTGTGACAATCGATAGCCAACTCTCCCTTACTGCCAACATTACTGCAACAACACGGTCCTGTAGATTCATGCTGTACAACATCAGGAGGACACGCCCCCTTCTCATTCAGAAAGTGGTGCAGGTTCTGGTCCAGGCTCTGGTCATCTCACGCCTAGACTATTGTAACTCCCTCCTGGCAGATCTACCTGCTGCTGCCATCCAACCTTTGCAGCTCGTTCAGAATGCTGCAGCTCGACTTGTTTTAACCCCAAATATTCACACACTCTGCTCCTGCGCTCCCTTCACTGGTTACCAGTGGCTGCTCGCATCCGGTTCAAAACAATAGTACTTGCGTACCATCCTGTGAACGGATGAGGTCTACATCCAGAACATGGTCAAATGTTACACCCCAGCTCGTTCACTTCGCCCTGCTTCGGCTAATCGGCTTGTTGCTCCCTCACTGCTTAACACTCATCAAAATCACGACTGTTTGCTGTCCTGGCTCTTAAATGGTGGAATGAGCTCCCCATCGACATCCGGACATCTGAAAGTTTAAACATCTTCCGCCGCAAACTAAAAACATACCTCTTCCAACTATACTTTGAATAATAAAAAACAAAAAAATACTAAAAATCTTTGAAATTAACACTTTATTACCACCTAAATGGTCCTTACTTATAGCATTTTGTAGTTTTGCTTTATTTAGAAGAAATTGTACTTTCTTGATTCTTGTTGTCCTGGGCCTGTACCCTCGGGGTTGAATGCACTTATTTTAAGTCGTTTGGATAAAAGCGTCAGCTAAATGAAATGTTATGTAATGTATATTCTGTTGTGGATTATTAAACATGTGCATGTTTGTTGTGGTTTAAAATGTTGTTTGGTAGTTGTCCTAGTTTGCTGCTACTGTTGTTGGGCTAATCATGAGATCTTCAATTGAAGGACTCTATGCCCGGGGTTATTTACATGCAACTACGTCAGTGCTGGTTGCTAAGCCTAACCCTTAAGAAAAAAAAATCCCAGCTATTCCTATCACTGTTTTTATAACGGCATTACAATTACTGACTAACTAAATGGGCTTGTTACTTTTGTCTTACTTGGACAACTGCAGAGGGCAGCAGACGAAGGCAGTTTATGATCTAACAGCATTTCTGTTGCCTTCCAAATAAACATATCCACATGTTTAACTGTTATATAGTCTCACTCTTTGCAATGCTTTTAACAACAATTTAAAAAAAACTGTATACACTACCTGAGACAATTAGTTTTGAAAGTCAGGAAGTGTCAGTGTTCTTTCGACGTCGTACAAGAAAAAAAAAATTACAAAAATAGCTTAACTGTTGAAGGTAACACGATCATACCAATATCATTTTGCAAAAGTTATACCTGCTAGAACAAAACAAAAAAACAGTGATCAGTGATCAGTGAGAAAACTAAATTCAGTTCATCCCTACTACAAACAATGCAATCCAAAACTTTCAGTAAAATTATTTGTTGTGCATTCTTTAGCCTACATAAATTAGCAAATTAACATGAAAAATGGATCACAATATACAGCTTTTAAATTTATGAAATGAGCTCTTCTGTTTTAAGTGCTTTGTAAACATTAATCTAAACCATACTTTTGGTTTGCTAAGCGTTGAGAAGCCTCGGCACTGGATAGGTGTGATGTTGGAAGGGAGATCCTCCTATTTGATGAACTGCAGGTCAGATTTGGATTCCACTCCTTGTCCAGGAGGGACTGTAGTTTGTCCTCTGTTAGACGGGGTAATACCAACAACACAGCTTGTCTGATGTCCTCCCCCAGTACTGACATGTCAGTATATATCTGGGAGGGAGTGGTGAAATATAATCACTGATGTGCCATTCAGCTTGTACACCATTAATGGACAATAATCAAGGACATCTTCTTGCTTAACACACTTGTAGTTTGAGCCCTGGACCTCTGTTAGACTATGAATACTAAAACCAGCCAGTTCTACAGCCAACTGCCTCCCCACAATAAAGTAGACAAGATGAACGCCAAATGTCTCTATGTTCAAAACACAACTTAGCTACAATTATGGGAAATTGCTGTCACTGACAGTTCAATTTAGACCCAATCCCATTTCACCCAGCTAGCCTTAGCATGCTAGATTTAGCCTGATGTTAATGAGCTTAACTGCTCCTCTCCTAACAAAGCATCCTGATAGGGTTGCATACTAGCTTTTCAATTTCAAATGGCATTGATTCACTTCAAGTCATTCACTTTGGTAAGTTGTCAGTTTAGTAACTGCAAACAATAGCATTGGTTTAATTAAGACCTTTTTCAAACGGCCTCGTGCAACGCAATCGATATCAACAGTATTTAACAGTAACATGCACCATCTACAGTCAGAATACAGCTTGCCTGTAATTTTACAATGTGTTATTGCAGGAAAATGCTGTCAGCTACTGTAATTCAATTTGGCCAGTGATGCATTGCGATTTACAAATAAACTTTGAAAAACGACAGAACAAGAAGTTACTGTATAATTTTAATGTACAAACTACAGCGATTTGTTACAGAGTACAAGCGGCCGAAATAGTTTTTCTCAATCCGGCGGCTGGGCTCAGCTCGGGGGAGTGAGCTCGGAGTGGCTGAGGAATGGCTTAGGATGGAAGAGGAGCTGGAAAGTGTTGCTGGGAAGTTGGATATCGATAAAACCCTCTTTTCATTTTTGACATTGTTTCCATATGTTTGCTTCTTTGTATTTAATAAGAGTTCAGCTCATATTCATGCAGTTATTTTACAAACCAAGTCTTTTGTCGGTGTGAGCTTTCCTGCCAAATTACTTTTGACCAGTTATCAAATCCAAGGCTTGAATTACTTTTTACAATCGTAACTTCAGTGAAGTTCTTGGAGCCGTGACTGACTGACTGTCTGTTTTCAGCTTCACCTGGAGAGTCAATGGCTTCCAGATCAGTAGAGGATCTCTGCTGTCCCGTCTGCCAAGATGTCTTCAGATATCCTGTCATTCTGTTATGTAGCCACAGCTTCTGTAAAGTCTGTTTGAAGACCTGGTGGAAAGACAAAGAAGTAAAAGAGTGTCCACTTTGTAAGAGTAGCTCTTCAAAGTTCAACCCACCTTGTAACCTGGTGTTAAAGAACCTGTGTGAGACCTTCTTACAGGAGAGAGATCAGGGCTCTTCACATGCTCTCTGCAGTCTGCACTCAGAGAAACTCAGACTCTTCTGTCTGGACCATCAGCAGCCAGTGTGTCTCGTCTGCAGAGATTCAGACAAACACACCGGCCACAGATTCAGACCCATCGATGAAGCTGCACAACAACACAAGAAGCAGCTTCAGGAAACTCTGGAGCCCTTGAAGGAAAAGTTACAGAGTTTTGAACGTGTTAAAGTAAAGTTTGAACAAACAGCAGAACACATTAAGGTCCAGGCCGTACTCACAGAGACGCAGATCAAGGAGCAGTTTAAAAAGCTTCATTGGTTTCTTGAGGAGGAAGAGGAGGTCAGGATGGCTGCACTGAGGGAGGAAGAGGAGCAGAAGAGTCTGATGATGAAGGAGAAGATTGAGGCTCTCAGCAGAGACATAACGGCTCTTTCAGACACAATCAGAACCACAGAGGACGAGCTGAGAGCTGAAGACGTCTCGTTCCTGCTCAACTACAAGGCTGCAGTGGAACGAGTCCAGCAGCGCCCCCTGCTGGATGATCCACAGCTGGCCTCAGGAGCTCTGATAGACGAGGCCAAACATCTGGGCAACCTGAGCTTCAACATCTGGAACAAGATGAAGGACATCATTTCCTACAGTCCTGTGGTTCTGGACCCAAACTCTGCTCATCCATTACTCGTCCTGTCTGAAGATCTGATCAGTTTGAGACGAGGAAAGAAACAGAAGCTTCCTGACAATTCAGAGAGGTTTGATGAATACATCTCAGTCCTGGGATCTGAGGGTTTTAACTCAGGGACTCACAGCTGGGACGTCCTGGTTGGAGACAGTACTTTCTGGTTACTGGGTGTAAGAGCAGAGTCTGAACAGAGGAAGGGAGACAAACTGTCTGGAATATGGGGAATAGTGTTCTATGACGGTAAATACTACACATGGTCACCATCAGGATCATCTCTTCTCTCTGTGCAGAAGATCCAGAGGATCAGAGTGAAACTGGACTGGAACAGAGGAGAACTGTCATTCTCTGATCCTGATACTAACAAACACATTCACACCTTCACGCACACTTTCACTCAGAAAATTGTTCCATACTTTGGCATTAGAGATCACATGAAGCTGTTACCTGTGAAAGTCTCTGTGACGCTGAATCAGAGACGTTAGAGATAAAGATTTCATTCATCATGTTTATTTCTTCAAGAGAAATCTGCTGAATTTAAATGTTAAACTCGTTATTCTAAAGCTTTTTTAATTCTCATTTTACTTCTCACTCATTTTTATTTCTCCTGTCGACTTTTCCACGTGTGTAAAACTATTTCATTATTTTCTGATCTTTATCTTTGGTTTGTTTTTAACTTTCATGTAAAATGTTTTCTATCATTTAGATTTTGTGTGGATCCATGAAGTCGAGCAAACTGATGAAGTTCCACATAAAAACACATTTATCAATAACAGCTGATCATTGTTCACATTCAACAAACTTTATTAAAACTCACACATGAGACATGATTCATGTTTAATAACATAAAGTCTGTTCACATATGAAATAATCCAACATATATGAACATTTGTCTGTTTGATGTGATGAAGCCAAAATCATTCTGTCTGTGAAAGTGTTTATTCATAAGCAGCCTAGTGATGTGATTTTAATATTGTGATAAAAAATAATATCAACTATGAAACAGAAACAGAGTTCTGACCTTTTTAAGTTGAGATGTAAATATGAAGCTAAAATGATTGTGTCTGTCAAAGTGTTTTCATTCATTCCTCAACAACAAAACAACAGAGGTTTAGTTCAGCTTCAATATTTAAATTCCTCCTAAATGCTATCGTCACAAACTCTGGTCTGGAGCTGGAGATCTACATTCAGGGTAGATTCAGTGAAACAACGTGATGACATCATCACTCTGTGGTGGAGTCTCAGTTAACTGTGATTACTTTTCACACAGAATCACACTTTCACCTCATTGTCATGTTTCTGGTCTCACATCGTTTGGTTAAAGAGCAAACTAAGTCTTTGCTTGCTAGGTAGCATTAGCCGCCTAGCATTAGCTACGTTAGCATTAGCGGTAATAGCTAACATTACCAACTAGCCACCATTCTTGAGGCCGTTAAAATGAAGGTCATGGCCGACACACAATTCAACAAATTATAAAGTACATGCTGAATTAGTGACGTTCTCCAGGTTTCATTTACAAACAGGCCAAGTGTTATAGTTTGATTAATTTAACACAATCACAAGTATCACTGATATTATTTTCTATATATTTAGTGTTAGATGTTAAACATATTGTGGAAGAAAAGAAAATTAATAATCTTTCATAATGAGATTATGTACAATGTTATATATGACAACTATATTGTTCATAATAATTATCAGAGTAATGCTGATACAGATTTGTGTGAAATGAATGAGTCCGGAAGTTGAACCTATCACTTCAGATCCTGGACGAGCGTGAAGGTCTGACCTGCAGTCTGACTTATGAATGTAATTAAACTAATGTATATGTAGCGGTTGTGTACTCTCTCGTTGCGTTGTGTGATTGAGACCACGATGGAACCATTGGCAGCCAGCCGTTTATTCTGGTGGAATATTTAACATGGGAAATGCTCTTTGAGAACCCTCACAATGGCAGCCTCTCCCAGCCGGGATATACACAGACTGAGCATTTACATGAAAATAAATATCACATTAAACAAATGACTCACAAAATATTTGAATGGGCGTTTGGTGACATACCTGGTGGAATATTTAACATGGGAAATGCTCTTTGAGAACCCTCACAATGGCAGCCTAACATGGGAGAAAGACAAGCTGAAGTACACTTTCATGGCGAAGTCGACGCTAGCTAAGTAGCTACGACCAAAGCTAATGGTAGCCAAGCTAGCGATCCTAAGACTAAAGTCCATTTAAAAGTAATTACAGATTCCAAGCAACACAATATATATGTACAAGCAACCAAGTATTAATACAGTATTATGTACATTTAGACTCCCGTAATACATCGCCAAAGTGTGGATTCATGTTTAACTGCTCTGACTACCTACCTCTCCCAGCCGGGATATACACAGACTGAGGAGAGGAGGCAGCAATGTAAAATACAACCCCCGCATTCCGCTAGAGGGAGCTCTAGCACTCCAACCAAGGCTCCCACTACCACAGCCAGCGCAAGGATCTCGCTGGCAATGGCAAGTGGGAAGCATTAACCCTGCTACATATACAGTGTAAAGACAGTAAAGATATGCGCAGTGTGAGAATATGTACAGTAAATCTATTGCACATGAACCGTTGATATTGCACAGGCAGATGAATCAGGCAATTAAGAGTTAAAGTGTTAGAGTGAAGTCCATAAGGGAGTGGAGAGTTTTTACTGGCAGCAGAGCTGCTTGTACATTTGTTTCAGGTTTTTCAGGTTTTATCATCCAGCATCTCAAGCTCCACCCTCTCCTGACACACCTGAGAAACAAGGAAGCATCTGTTCCTCCCTGAAGAGACGCAGGCTGAAAACCAGACGATCACATTCACCTTCCAAACCAAACTGAACCAAACCAGACCAAACGTCCTGAGTGAGTCCAGCTACAGGAGAGAAGAGTCAAACTACAACCTGCCGACGCTCCACACACTGACCGTGAGTTTAACAAACACCTCGACTCAGAGGGGAAGTGAACCTCAGTGAAGTTCGTGGAGCTGTGACTGACTGACTGTCTGTTTTCAGCTTCACCTGGAGACTCAATGGCTTCCAGATCAGAAGATGATCTCTGCTGTTCCGTCTGCCATGATGTCTTCAGAGATCCTGTCATTCTGTCATGTAGCCACAGCTTCTGTAAAGACTGTGTGAAGAGCTGGTGGAAAGACAAAGAAGTAAAAGAGTGTCCACTTTGTAAGAGAAGATCTTCAAAGGGTGTACCACCTTGTAACCTGGCGTTAAAGAACCTGTGTGAGGCCTTCTTACTGGAGAGAGATCAGAGCTCATCACCTGCTGTCTACAGTCTGCACTCAGAGAAACTCAGACTCTTCTGTCTGGACCATCAGCAGCCAGTGTGTCTCGTCTGCAGAGATTCAGAAAAACACACCGACCACAGATTCAGACCCATCGATGAAGCTGCACAACAACACAAGAAGCAGCTTCAGGAAACTCTGGAGCCCTTGAAGGAGAAGTTACAGAGTTTTGAACGTGTTAAAGTAGAGTTTGAACAAACAGCAGTACACATTAAGGTCCAGGCCGGACGCACAGAGACGCAGATCAAGGAGCAGTTTAAAAAGCTTCATCAGTTTCTGGAGGAGGAAGAGGAGGCCAGGATGGCTGCACTGAGGGAGGAAGAGGAGCAGAAGAGTCGGATGATGAAGGAGAAGATTGAGGCTCTGAGCAGAGACATAACGGCTCTTTCAGACACAATCAGAACCACAGAGGACGAGCTGAGAGCTGAAGCCGTCTCGTTCCTGCTCAGCTACAAGGCTGCAGTGGAACGAGTCCAGCAGCGCCTCCTGCTGGAGGATCCACAGCTGGCCTCAGGAGCTCTGATAGACAAAGCCAAACATCTGGGCAACCTGAGCTTCAACATCTGGAACAAGATGAAGGACTTGGTCTCCTACAGTCCTGTGGTTCTGGACCCAAACTCTGCTAGACCAGTACTCGTTCTGTCTGAAGATCTGACCAGTTTGAGAGGAGGAGAGAAACAGAAGCTTCCTGACAATCCAGAGAGGTTTGATCATTACGCCTCAGTCCTGGGATCTGAGGGTTTTAACTCAGGGACTCACAGCTGGGACGTCCTGGTTGGAGACAGTACACACTGGTTACTGGGTGTAAGAGCAGAGTCTGAACAGAGGAAGGGAGACAAACTGTCTGGAACATGGGGAATAGTGTTCTATGAAGGTAAATACTCAGCACGGTCACCATCAGGATCATCTGTTCTCTCTGTGCAGAAGATCCAGAAAATCAGAGTGAAACTGGACTGGAACAGAGGAGAACTGTCATTCTCTGATCCTGATACTAACAAACACATTCACACCTTAACACACACTTTCACTCAGAAAATTGTTCCATACTTTGGCATTAGAGATCACATGAAGCTGTTACCTATGAATGTCTCTGTGACTCTGGATAAAAGCAGTTAGAGATAAAGATTTCATTCATCATGTTTATTTCTTTAAGAGAAATCTGCTGAATTTAAATGTTAAACTCGTTATTCTAAAGCTTTTTTTAATTCTCATTTTACTTCTCACTCATTTTTATTTCTCCTGTCGACTTTTCCACGTGTGTAAAACGATTTCATTATTTTCTGATCTTTATCTGTGGTTTGTTTTTTACTTTCATGTAAAATGTTTTCTATCATTTAGATTTTGTGTGGATCCATGAAGTCGAGCAAACTGATGAAGATCCACATAAAAACACATTTATCAATAACAGCTGATCATTGTTCACATTCAACAAACTTTATTAAAACTCACACATGAGACATGATTCATGTTTAATAACATAAAGTCTGTTCACATATGAAATAATCCAACATATATGAACATTTGTCTGTTTGATGTGATGAAGCCAAAATGATTCTGTCTATGAAAGTGTTTATTCAACAGCAGCCGAGTGATGTGATTTAATATTGTGATCAAAATAATAAAAACTGTGAAACAGATACAGAGTTTTGATCTTTTTTAAGTTGAAATGTAAATATAACACTAGGGCTACTTTGTAGCACTAACAGGCCCGAGCACAGGCGATTTCAAGTCTGTTGCGGTCGGTGAAGAGAGAGCGATCGATGACCAAGCGCTCCTCTCAGCGTTGCATGCGTTTGCGCAATGCCGCAAGGATAAACACTTCACTTTCTGTAGCCAGCAGTTAGTGCTAGGATTTTAAGTCATGGTGTCTTTTTAGATGTCATCAGGTCGCAACTCTTGTCTTACATGTCTGGTTTGGACTGAATTGGACCAAATATATCCAAGATACAGAAGCTTGTGTTTTGATGGCATGTTATCAAACTTTGACGCCACGCCATGGTCACACCGTGTGTCGAAAAATCGGTCTTTTAAAAACTTTTAATCTCCATCTTGTTGTGATGACACTCAACTAAATTTCCCATTGATCTGATTAAAGCTCTACAACAAGTACATTGAAGTAAAAGTTTGAAATATGGCCAAAATGGCCACCAAATCCAAAATGGCGGGCTTCCTTTGTGGTTTATCATATTTGTCCGGAGACTTATTTCTTTGTCATGAAAAGACACATGTCCCTCTTGATTTTTGTAGATGTAGACCAACCATAGTGCCGGGGCTCCCCTTTAGGGGGCGCTTGTCAGTTATTTTCTCACACCTATTCCTTAAAACCAGAGATGGACCCATGATCACGGAAGTTAAAGCGATTTCGTGTGTCATGGCGAGCTGATGAACTTTGATGCCACGCCATTAATAATCCGCATGATGAAAAGTCACAGTAATCTTATGCCTATATTATCAATGTCTTGAGACCTATTTGACACAGTTTGACATGGTTTCGCAAAGTGGATGAGGAGAGATACATCCAAGTGTAAATTTTGACGCTCCGCCATGGTTACACGGTGTGACAAAAAATTGATCTTTTAATACGTTTAGATCTCCATCTTGTTGTGATGACACTCAACTAAATTTTAAGTTGATCTGAAGAAAGCTCTACGACAAGTATATCGAAGTAAAAATGTGGAATATGGCCAAAATCAAATCAAATCAAATCAAAGTTTATTGCCACATAAACAGCCACTAAATCTAAAATGGCGAGCTTCCTGTTGCGTATTTCATAATGCCTATTGAGGCTTTTTTGTGCATCTGGTCATGATACACAACTATCCTCATTTTCGTGAGGATCATTGAATGCTAGATGAGGGGCTTTTCCGTAGGTGGCGCTGTTGAGCTATTTTGCCACGCCCATTTCCAAATACTCCAGAATACATACATTTTCACCATTTTCTAATTTACTGAAAACTGTTTTAACTTTTTGAGCACGTTGAAAAACGCACAGAATAATCCTTATTATTTCAATAGGGTCTCCCACCGGAGGTGCTAGGGACCTAATTATCTGTTTTAGAATCAGATTTCCGTTCTGTGGACAGATCTGGGAACTGGTCCCTCCTGGTCTTTGAGGACATATGTGTTGTTTTCTTCAGTGTTTCAGTGAGTAAACAGAGCAATGTTATAATGTTGTTGAATAAATGAAACTGGATTGATTATATATTATTAGGGGTCATAACCTGTGAAGGGTCTGAGTGGGGGGGGGGATCCCTTTTCAAAAGGGGGGCAGACACTATCAAGGTATCACACTGTCCAGCCTCCAAGGGGACGTCTGTGCCAGGGTCCTGGAGAAGAGTCTGACAGATTCAAACAGAGTAACACAGATTCCATTCTGTCAAGGGGGGTCATGGTTTGTGGACTTGAAGGATTATGAATGAACCCAGGGAACCTGGTGATGAGTCCTGCAGACTCAGACTCAGCCAATCAGCTGGGAGGAGATCAGAACCTCCAACCCAGAGGCCCTGATCACGTGAAGCTTTTTGACCAGTAGATCTAGATTCACATGCCACTGTGTGTGTGTGTGTGTGTGTGAGGATGCGTGAGAGACAAAGTGTGTATGAGGATGTGAACGGATGACTCAAAGTTTCATTATGGTTTAACTTTCACGTTCTAGTCAAATCACAGGAAATGACTTCTTAATGTACCAAAAAGAAAATATTTCACACTGACCCAGGTCATACTTCAATATATAAAAATATTGAAATATATGAATGTAATAAAACTAATTTATACAGTGTAAAGATAGAAATATACAAGGGAAAAGGGCTAAAAAAGGCCCTCATGCCAGTGTTCCCAGATCTTGGATGTGTACTTAACAGAGCTGTGACCAGGGTCTGTCATCAGATCAATTACAAAGTTTGTAGAGCGGTCCAGCCGACTCATAAACTTAAAGGTAAGGTTCCTCAGCAAGGCCATGAAGGTGGTGAGACCCATTTTGCAGAACAGCTCACTTGCTCTAGACCTCCTGGGTTTCTTCAGGAGTATCTTCAAACAGTCATTATAGGCTACTTTCAATTTACGCAAGCTCTCTTTCTTGTAATTCACCCAGAGTGGAGCTGTAGAGAGAGGGCTGCAGTAGGCTCTAAACAAATTAATCTTTACATCAACTGTACGGTGGTGGAATTTTCTAATCAACATGTTCGCTTGGACATTCGTTAATGTATTTCACATGAACTGTTGATATTTCACAAGCAGATGAATCAGTCACAGTTAAGAGTTAAAGTGTTAGAGTGAAGTACAAAAGGGGGTGCAGAGTTTTAACTGGCAGCAGAGCTGCTTGTACATGTGTTTCAGGTTTTACAGGTTTTATCATGCAGCATCTCAAGCTCCACCCTCTCCTGACACACCTGAGAAACCAGGAAGCATCTGTTCCTCCCTGAAGAGACGCAGGCTGAAAACCAGACGATCACATTCACCTTCCAAACCAAACTGAACCAAACCAGACCAAACGTCCTGAGTGAGTCCAGCTACAGGAGAGAAGAGTCAAACTACAACCTGCCGACGCTCCACACACTGACCGTGAGTTTAACAAACACCTCGACTCAGAGGGGAAGTGAACCTCAGTGAAGTTCATGGAGCTGTGACTGACTGACTGTCTGTTTTCAGCTTCACCTGGAGACTCAATGGCTTCCAGATTAGAAGAGGATCTCTGCTGTTCCGTCTGCCAAGATGTCTTCAGAGATCCTGTCATTCTGTCATGTAGCCACAGCTTCTGTAAAGACTGTGTGAAGAGCTGGTGGAAAGACAAAGAAGTAAAAGAGTGTCCACTTTGTAAGAGAAGATCTTCAAAGGATCTACCACCTGGTAACCTGGTGTTGAAGAACCTTTGTGAGGCCTTCTTACTGGAGAGAGATCAGAGCTCTTCACCTGCTCTCTGCAGTCTGCACTCAGAGAAACTCAGACTCTTCTGTCTGGACCATCAGCAGCCAGTGTGTCTCATCTGCAGAGATTCAGAAAAACACACTGACCACAGATTCAGACCCATCGATGAAGCTGCACAACAACACAAGAAGCAGCTTCAGGAAACTCTGAAGGAGAAGTTACAGAGTTTTGAATGTGTTAAAGTAGAGTTTGAACAAACAGCAAAACACATTAAGGTCCAGGCCGGACTCACAGAGACACAGATCAAGGAGCAGTTTAAAAAGCTTCATCAGTTTCTGGAGGAGGAAGAGGAGGCAAGGATAGCTGCACTGAGGGAGGAAGAGGAGCAGAAGAGTCAGACGATGAAGGAGAAGATTGAGTCTCTGAGCAGAGACATGACAGCTCTTTCAGACACAATCAGAACCACAGAGGACGAGCTGAGAGCTGAAGACGTCTCGTTCCTGCTCAACTACAAGGCTGCAGTGGAACGAGTCAAGCAGCGCCCCCTGCTGGATGATCCACAGCTGGCCTCAGGAGCTCTGATAGATGAGGCCAAACATCTGGGCAACCTGAGCTTCAACATCTGGAACAAGATGAAGGACGTGGTCTCCTACAGTCCTGTGGTTCTGGACCAGAACTCTGCTAATCCATGGCTCGTCCTGTCTGAAGATCTGACCAGTTTGAGAGGAGGAGAGAAACAGAAGCTTCCTGACAATCCAGAGAGGTTTGATCAACACGCCTCAGTCCTGGGATCTGAGGGTTTTAACTCAGGGACTCACAGCTGGGACGTCCTGGTTGGAGACAGTACACACTGGACGCTTGGTGTGTCAGCAGAGTCTGAACAGAGGAAGGGAAACAAACTGTCTGGATCATGGAGAATAAGGTTCTATGACGGTAAATACACAGCAGCGTCACCATCAGGATCATCTGTTCTCTCTGTACAGAAGATCCAGAGGATCAGAGTGAAACTGGACTGGAACAGAGGAGAACTGTCGTTCTCTGATCCTGATACTAACAAACACATTCACACCTTCACACACACTTTCACTGAGAAGATGTTTCCATTCTTTAACACTGGAGATCACATGAAGCTGTTACCTGTGAATGTCTCTGTGAAGCTGGATCAGAGCCGTTAGAGATAAAGATTTTATTCATCATGTTTATTTCTTCAGGAGAAATCTGCTGAATTTAAATGTTAAACTCGTTATTCTAAAGCTTTGTTTATTTCTGCTTTTACTTCTCACTCATTTTTATTTCTCCTGTCGACTTTTCCACGTGTGTAAAAAGATTTGATTATTTTCTGATCTTTATCTTTGGTTTGTTTTTTGTTTTCATGGAAAATGTTTTCTATCATTTAGATTTTGTGTGGATCCATGAAGTCGAGCAAACTGATGAAGATCCACATAAAAACACATTTATCAATAACAGCTGATCATTGTTCACATTCAAAAAACTTTATTAAAACTCACACATGAGACATGATTCATGTTTAATCGCATAAAGTCCATTCACATATGAAATGATCCAACATATATGAACATTTGTCTGTTTGATGTAATGAAGCCAAAATTATTCTGTCTGTAAAAGTGTTTATTCAACAGCAGCCGAGTGATGTGATTTTAATATTGTGATTAAAATAATAAAAACTATGAAACAGAAACAAATTTCTGACCTTTTTTAATTTGAGATGTAAATATAACATTATCTGAAGCATCTGTTCCTCCCTGAAGAAAAAATGTTTCTGACATTAACATTTATTGAATGCCCGAAGTCACAACATATAATGGTGTCACACTTAAGATATAATAATCACAACAAATGTACAATAATTTGGTGTCATACTTTTTACTTCACTCACACACAAATTAAAAAGCAAACTTGAGCTGATTTGAATTAACAAAACTTTTGTATATACAAACCTCATCTTGACAAAGTTAATATTTTATAATAACTTATCTTTACTTCAGCAGAACGACCTCTGAACTTTGAACACTGAGCAGATAACGATCATATTCAAGAAGCTATTTCACAACCAAGTCTCTTGTCTGTGTGAGCTTGTTGCTGCCAAACGACTTTTGACCAGATATCAAATCAAAGGCTTGAATTACTTTTTACAATCGTGTCCTGACAGACCAGAGAAACCAGGAAGCATCTGTCCCTCCCTGAAGAGACGCAGGCTGAAAACCAGACGATCACATTCACCTTCCAAACCAAACTGAACCAAACCAGACCAAACGTCCTGAGTGAGTCCAGCTACAGGAGAGAAGAGTCAAACTACAACCTGCCGACGCTCCACACACTGACCGTGAGTTTAACAAACACCTCGACTCAGAGAGGAAGTGAACCTCAGTGAAGTTCATGGAGCTGTGACTGACTGACTGTCTGTTTTCACCTTCACCTGGAGACTCAATGGCTTCCAGATTAGAAGAGGATCTCTGCTGTCCCGTCTGCCAAGATGTCTTCAGAGATCCTGTTCTTCTGTCATGTAGCCACAGCTTCTGTAAAGACTGTTTGGAGATCTGGTGGAAAGACAAAGAAGAAAAAGAGTGTCCACTTTGTAAGAGAAGATCTTCAAAGTTCAACCCACCTTGTAACCTGTCGTTAAAGAACCTGTGTGAGACCTTCTTACAGGAGAGAGATCAGAGCTCTTCACATGCTCTCTGCAGTCTGCACTCAAAGAAACTCACACTCTTCTGTCTGGACCATCAGCAGCCAGTGTGTCTCATCTGCAGAGATTCAGAAAAACACACCGGCCACACAATCAGACCCATCGATGAAGCTACACAACAACACAAGAAGCAGCTTCAGGAAACTCTGGAGCCATTGAAGAAGAAGTTACAGAGTTTTGAACGTGTTAAAGTCGAGTTTGAACAAACAGCAGAACACATTAAGGTCCAGGCCGGACTCACAGAGACGCAGATCAAGGAGCAGTTTAAAAAGCTTCATCGGTTTCTGGAGCAGGAAGAGGAGGCCAGGATGGTTGCACTGAGGGAGGAAGAGGAGCAGAAGAGTCAGATGATGAAGGAGAAGATTGAGTCTCTGAGCAGAGACATAACGTCTCTTTCAGACACAATCAGAACCACAGAGAACGAGCTGAGAGCTGAAGACGTCTCGTTCCTGCTCAACTACACGGCTGCAGTGGAACGAGTCCAGCAGCGCCCCCTGCTGGATGATTCACAGCTGGCCTCAGGAGCTCTGATTGACCAGGCCAAACATCTGGGCAACCTGAGCTTCAACATCTGGAACAAGATGAAAGACGTGGTCTCCTACAGTCCTGTGGTTCTGGACCCAAACTCTGCTCATCCATGGTTTGTCCTGTCTGAAGATCTGATCAGTTTGAGACGAGGAGAGAAACAGAAGCTTCCTGACAATCCAGAGAGGTTTGATCTATACGCCTCAGTCCTGGGATCTGAGGGTTTTAACTCAGGGACTCACAGCTGGGACGTCCTGGTTGGAGACAGTACACACTGGTCACTGGGTGTGTCAGCAGAGCCTGTCCAGAGGAAGAGAAACAATTTGTCTGGAACATGGAGAATAGTGTTCAATGAAGGTAAATACTCAGCACTGTCACCATCAGGATCAACTGATCTCTCTGTGCAGAAGATCCAGAGGATCAGAGTGAAACTGGACTGGAACAGAGGAAAACTGTCGTTCTCTGATCCTGATACTAACAAACACATTCACACCTTCACACACACTTTCACTCTGAAGATGTTTCCATACTTTTACACTAGAGATCCCTTGAAGCTGTTACCTGTGAAAGTCTCTGTGACGCTGGATCAGAGCCGTTAGAGATAAAGATTTTATTCATCATGTTTATTTCTTCAAGAGAAATCTGCTGAATTTAAAAGTTAAACTCGTTATTCTAAAGCTTTGATAATTTCTCCTTTTACTTCTCACTCATTTTTATTTCTCCTGTCGACTTTTCCACGTGTGTAAAAAGATTTGATTATTTTCTGATCTTTATCTTTGGTTTGTTTTTTGTTTTCATGGAAAATGTTTTCTATCATTTAGATTTTGTGTGGATCCATGAAGTCGAGCAAACTGATGAAGATCCACATAAAAACACATTTATCAATAACAGCTGATCATTGTTCACATTCAACAAACTTTATTAAAACTCACACATGAGACATGATTCATGTTTAATCACATAAAGTCCGTTCACGTATGAAATAATCCAACATATATGAACATTTGTCTGTTTGATGTGATGAAGCCAAAATGATTCTGTTTGTAAAAGTGTTTATTCAACAGCAGCCGAGTGATGTGATTTTAATATTGTGATAAAAATAATAAAAACTATGAAACAGAAACAGAGTTCTGATCTTTTTTAAGTTGAAATGAAAAATATAACATTATCTGAAGCATCTGTTCCTCCCTGAAGAAAATATGTTTCTGATTCATTGAATGCCCGAAGTCCCAACATATAATGGTGTCACACTTAAGATATAATAATCACAACAAAATGTACAATAATTTGTTGATGTCATACTTTTTACTTCACTCACACACAAATTAATAAGCAAACTTGAGCTGATTTGAATTCATACAACTTTTGTCTATACAAACCTCTTCTTGACAAAGTTAATATTTTATAATAACTTATCTTTACAGTAGCAGAACGCCCTCTGAACATTGAACCCTCAGCAGATGTGTGTGTGTGTGTGTGTGTGTGTGTGTGTGTGTGAGAGAGAGGATACGTGAGAGACAAAGTGTTTGTGAAGGTGTGAAGGTGTGAAACGGATGAATCTATTTTTTTATTTTTATAAATTTTTTAAATGTGTCAATTACAAAAATTCTGAATCACACAAGTCTAGTTATTGGGCAGATTGCTGTGTGTGTGTGTGTGTGTGTGTGTGTGTGTGTGTGTGTGTGTTTGTGTGTGTGTGTGTGTGTGTTTAAAAAATCCTGTTAAAGTCAAATTACAACAAAGAAAAAAGAGAAGTTCACGTCATTAAAGATAAGCGAAACAACGAGGAGACACAAAATGAACACAAAGAAACACTGAACAACACAAAAAAACAAAGTGAGGAGCCGCAAAAACAACTTCAAAGATGAAAATCCACCACAACAAGATACAAAACAATCGCTTGAAGACACAAAATGACTAACAAGACATAAAACACAACCACAGTGAGATGCACAATGACGATAAAGATGTTAAACAACTACAGAGAGACAACGTGAAGACACGCAAAACTACAATGACGACAAACAGACAACAAAAGATCAGAGTAAGATCAACGGGAAAGAAAAACACCACAAAGACACAAAATCAAAGAGAGAAGAGAAGAGAAACACCTGAATTCGAGCGTATTACACGTCCGAGGGGGTGTTGTCTCATAATCTGCCTATCGTGTGCGTGTCTGTCTGTGTGTGTGTGTGTGTGTGTGTGTGTGTTGGCTTTGGTGTAAATTTGGAGAAGTGTCGCTTCACTAAGCAAGTTTTCTCCTCGTGGTTTTTCTTATTTCCGTTCTCCAGATGTCACACTTGCCTGCACAAGTGATGACACACACACACACAACACACACAGACAGACACACACACGTCACACTGTCTTTACAGTAAGTCATTAGTGAGGAGTTTGCATCACACACAGTTATCATGCGAGAATCCTCCCATCTGCTCCCTCTCCTGCCGGCCTCATTACCGGGGGCTCCCGTCGATAACAGACTCCTGCTTCTGTTTTTAAAGGCTCCATAAATTATTCAGTAATTAAGAGGTTTGTGCTGTTGCCTTTATTCAGGAAGTCCTCCTCCTCCTCCTCCTCCTCCTCCTCCTCCTCCTCCTCCTCCTCCTCACAGCTCTGCAGGAGGAGACGTGACACAGGAAACAGGGAAACTCCTGGTGGAGCCGCAGCCAACGTTTCTTCTTCTGGTTTTTTTGACCTTTTCATTTGCACAATCTTGTTTTCTGCAACTTGGGAAATCTACGGATGAAATATTAATATTGTGACGTGAGAATATTTTACCTCGGACCTTTTTTCCTTCGTGTGATCAAATGACATTGTCCTGTCGGCAGATTTAAATTAAATTGGAGTGGATGCAGAGTTAGTTCAAAAATAAGTATTTTAACATAAGTATTATAAAGCATAAATAATAATAGTCTGTCAGATATTCGTTATTTTTCATAAAAAAACATGAATTATTTCTCTGGGAAACTGTAAATGTTTAAAATTACATCTCACAATGTCACAGGAAGTCCTGCCTCATCCCCCTGATCCAGATTCAAACCAGGTTTCATGAGACATCTATTTGTCTTAATGTGGAATTATTTCCTGTGAACTGGAGAAAAAGGGTCAATTTATTTATAGTTCTTCCGTCTTTTATTCCTTCTCGTTAATTTCTCAGCGTTCTATTTCTTCTCTCTCACTTCACCTCCCTCTCTTTTCTTCTCTCTTCCATTACTCACGTTTACATTCTCTCATCCCCATTTCATCTTCCATCATACCCTCCTACTCCTCCTCTTCCTCTCTCCTCTCTCCTCAGGGTTCTGGTTATGTAAGAGCTTAGCGTGTTGATGTGATGCAAATGGAAGAGTGAAGGCTGCCAAGCTGAACACGCACACACACAGACACACACACAAACACACACCTGTGTAAATCCCTGAACGTACACACAGCTAAAAGCATATGGACGCTTGGACATTATAATGATTAGATTTTCTGTCAATCTTCTATAATTGTTTAATTGACTCACTAATGTAATCACTTGTAGGATTATTTTTAGTGGACTCTCAGTTCACCGTCATGTTTCATCCGGTCGGTTTGTTTGTTGTGTTGAAAGTCGTTTGTGTGAAACTGTCTCACATTGAAAGACTCTTCTCTTCACACCCCCCCCCCCCCCCCCCTCATGTTGTGTGTCCATGGTTCTGCTGCACTGGTCACACTGAGACCCGGTGCAGTCAGCGTTACACAAACCTACCGAGCTGCACGTTGAAAACACACAACCCGACACTCACCAGCGTTTGTGGGAGGAAGTGAACAGTGGCTGCCCGGCGACCACTCGGCCCCAGTCCCACTCTAATGGGCCCATTAGTCACTGGAACAGACTGGGAGTGATTATGAGCAATCAGGCTGTACTGGGAAAGAGCACCGAGGGAGATGGAGGCTGGGAGAGGGGAGAGGAGGAGAGAGAAGGGAGGAGGAGAAGGAAACAGGAGATGGAAGCCGAGGGGACAGTAACAGAGAGAAGAGAGGAGGCAGGGAGCACGGAGGCTGAGAGGAGGAGGAGCAGGAGGAGCAGGAGGAGCAGGAGGAGCAGGAGGAGCAGGAGGTCCCTGAGCTGTGATTATCGCTCCTCACAGGTTAATGAATTCATTCAGAGAAGAAAAATAAACCATTGATCGTCTCTTCAGCCTCCGACTGAGAATCAGACAGATCGAAGGAAACGGCTCAAACTCAGAGGCCGACGATGCTGAAGAGAATCATCATCAACATCAGCACGGAGGGGAAGCACAGTGTGTGTTTAACATGTGTGTCTGTGTGTGTGTGTGCGTGTGTGTGTGTGGTTAAAAGCCTCCACCATCGACTCCACCACAGCATGGAGCACTATGGCCGTGGTTGCCATGGTGGCTCCTCGTTAAGGAGTTAATTAATTAACTGCCCTGAGGATTTGAACCTTTGGCTGATGAGGTCGTTTCAGAGACAAAATAAAACAAACATTTAAATTAAGAGTGAATGAGTGAAAGTTGAGATTTGCTAATAAGTGAACAACTTTGTTTTCTGCAGGTGAAATTATTTATATAGATGAATGTAGATTATTTCTTTTTGTCTATTTAGCTATTTTACCACCTTCTCTGTATATTTACATTTTCTATTAAGGTTTATTTATCGAGGCACAGTTTCATTTATGGCAAATATATATATAAGTTTGACCACATTTCACTATGATGATCATCTGATCCAACAAACTGAATCTCCTCCTGTCACCAGTTGAGCTGAATCATCACTGTAAACATGATCACAATAACAACGAGGGTAATTGGCTCCTCTGATTGTTTTCTGATCCCTCTTCACAGGAGTCATTTTGATCTAATGGTCCGTTTAATCTGCCTCGTTCTCTTCTTCTCCTCCTCCCCCTCTCTCCATCCTTGTTTCCTTCTTCTTTGTCTGAAACGGAGCGAGTAGCTAACACTGAACGAGATAATAGAGGCGCAGATTTGCTTATAAGAGGCTGATATGCACATAATTCTCATGAGGGAATATCGGAGCTGATCGTTCTTTTGTTTGTTACAAATCTGATTCAACAGGCATCTGCTTTATATTATCATTTGGTTTAAAAAGTTCCTTTATGTGATTTAAACATCTGAAACCAGCGACTGATCAAAACACAATCGAAATGTAAACGAGGTAAATAAACAAGATTAATAAATGTCTTTGATTTGTATGATTTCAAATGTTTGCAGCTCTGAAAAGAAACGTTAGGGCCACGTTGAGGAGAGAAGAAAATCAGCTGTAATGTAATGTTAGAATAAAGTTGAGGTTGTAATTAAAAGAGGAAAGAATCATGAAGTTATGAGAATAAAATCTTAATCGAGAAAAAAGTCAGTAAAAGAATAAATTCATATTTAAATGTGAAATATTAAGGTAACGTAATGAATTCTCCACATTCCTTGTTTAAATGCTAAAATGACATGTTGCCTAAAATGATGACTTTATTCTCGTGATGTTATGAGTAAAACCTCTTTCCTTCCTGCCAGTGTCCCTGATACTCTGTGTAAAACATGTCCGCCCTTCCTCAGCCGCTCGTCTTCCTCCTCACCTGCTCTGTGTTGGAGGACAGAAGCTGTGAACTCATTATCTGTGAGCTCCTGTTAAATCACGTCTCTAATGAACAGCAGCCGAGGTGAATATGAACATAATGATTTTAGAGCCTCGACGATTCCCCCGAATGCAAATGAGGTTTGTAGTGAATCCTAATCAAGTGTAAAGAGAAATAATTTCACCCAATCAAACACCGGGGACTCCTGCTGCTGCGTTTACACTCTGCTCTCGTCTATATTATTTATGTGGAGATTAATTTGATTTAATCGACTGTGTAAATATTGGTCTCCACTGGAATTAATTAGAGGATTAAATAACCAGGAGAAAAATAAACTGAGATCTGCGTCGTGTTTCCTGCTCTGGGAGTAAAAACCACGTGAACATGAACGTGCACGACTCAGTGGGAAGTTCTCCAGGGTTTGGATTTTGCAGGAGAATCTCTGGAGACATGAAATCAAGATGTCCGATGTCAACATCCAACATCTACAGACACGAACACACGTTTAAAAACACGAGGACACATTTCTTTATCTCATGTAGTGAAATCTTTACTTTAGCAGCAAACTCACACAACAGTATGCAGGTTGTAACATCAGCAGCAGCAGCAGAGGCGTTCAGGGACACCTCGTTAAACACTGTTGTGTGTGTGTGTGTGTTTGTGTGTGGACACAGTGAAAAGGCCACATTCACTTTCACCTCTCAAGTGTCATTACTCCAACACAAAAAATCATAAAACCTTAAATAGAAAATAGATCCTGAACGCCTCAGTGATCAACTCCAAGGAAAAGATACAACCTCGTTAAATGAAATCCGTTCTGTCTCAAAATAACCCGGAAAAGCCCCAAACTGAATTACCAGCTAAATAAAAAAATTCACTAAAATCCCACTAACACACATTGGTTTGGTGAACCTGGGATTTCTTGTTCGAAGACGTCGTCGCTGTGAGACTTTGGCTTCGGAGACGCAGGCGGCTCGCGTCCGTCCACCAATCACAGAAGGCTTTAATCCACCTGAATAATACAATCGGCCAATCCCGGTGTAGCGATGATTGATCTCACGCCACCTGATTGGCAGAAGCTTGTTTGGAGAACGTGGAGAAGCTGAAGTGTAGGAACAGGGTTTGAGGACGACATGAAGTTGTTGACGTCCCCGTCTGTTAAGTACTCGAGTGATGAAGTGCCGGATGAAGGATGAAGATGGTTTGTCCCACTCGTGTCTCCGGTGACTAAACGATGAAGAGGTTAAAACCAGGAGAGGAAGCTGCAGATGACATCTTCTTCTGCATGTCTCTCTTTCATAATCGTTGCTTTAGCAGCATTTAAATGACTGGTTTTCACCACGAAGTATTAAAACACAGTCATGTATACGTTATTAAAACAGCTTCACGTAACCTGACTGTGTGAATGTTTGTCCCAGTCGAGCTTCCTTCCTTCACAGTGTCTCTCGTTTCCTCTTCAGCTCCTCTGTGTCTCTGTGTCTCTGTGTCCGTCCAGACGAGGACGAACTGGACGAGGACGAGCGGGAGGGTTTTAATTCTTCCTCTTGGCTTCACAGTTCTCATCTGTGGCTGCAGCCATTTTGTTTCCCTTTGTCGTGAACTCATGATACAGTCGGGGATCCGAAATGGAGCGAGCCCATAACAGACGATGAGCCGAGGAGGTCGAAGCTGGAATCAATCCTCGTACTCTCCGTCGCAGCCGTAATCTGGAGGAGAAGAGAAGTTAATGTGTTATTCTAAAATCTAGAAGAAGAAGTGAACAAGGCAAAAGGTTTTACTGGACGAGAGCCTCACGCTCAGGTTCCACAGATTTGTGGTGAAATTAAATAAAAGGTTCAACGCTGAGCCCCAAGTCTGACCCTGACCTTTGACCTCTCAGGGAGCCACGGACTACAAACAAATAGTTCCCCTACAGCAATCTATTAAGAAGCTTCTTTTTTTTTTAACTGCAGCTGAGTCAGAGAACTTCAAGTTTCACAGCCACAGACGTAAAGTGGAGAAATTGAATCTTAGCGCCGGCTCATTAAATCAGGAAATGGATCCGTGACCCCGAGCGGGAGATTCATTAAAAACTCTTTCATTCAGAAGCTGAAATTCAAATGTTCAAATTCAGAGACGGAGAAGTTTAAGATTATCGTTTTTATCTTTTATTAAAAGATTATGTGAGACCTCATCACGATGTTTAAACTTCAGTCAGTGTGAGAGTCTGTCTCAACTTTTATCTTGTGTCAACTTGTGACGTGAGGTTTGACCATGTTTCACATCAAATAACTAATCAACAACAAACAAGTAAACAAACATCAGTGTGATAAAACTAACTAACATGACAGAAACCATCTTTGACAAACATTCACTTGATGACCCATCTGCTAACATGGAGGAGGAACTCACCGTTGCTGCCCATCATCTCCATGGCGCTCATGCAGGGGTCCTCTTCCTCCTCCTCTTCCTCATCGGCAGCCTCATCGTAGACGACCGGCCCGCTCTCCACCAGCACGGCGATGGCGGGGTCTCCCGCCGGCACCGGCAGGGGCTGGGAGGAGCCGACCTGAGAGAACAGGAAATGTTATCGTTCTGTATTTTTTTATATTTTCCTCCGTGTGACATGAAGGTAAAATTTCCTCCCGAGGGAAATCTGAGCTCGATGTGATCTCACCTGCCCCACTTCCTCTAAACTGATATAAACATAATGAACAGGGAGCTGCAGGGCGGGGGGGGGGGGGATTTCATCTGCTGCAGCTTCTGCACATACGACTAAACACAGAATCAGAGCAGAACCAAAACCTTTATTATCTAATATTACATCTAAATTAAGGTTCTCACTTCTCCACACTGTGTTCCACTCTGTGTGGAGCAGAACGGGGTCAGAGGTCAAACGCAGCCTCGGGGCAACAGCACCCGTCAACGTTCATGGAGAGCGTGTCCAATCAGAGTGAAGGGGTGAGGGTGAACGGGGGGGCAACGTTGTGATCAGAGTCTTCTTCTGCATTTCACCACGTTCACATCGTCTGAGCTGTCAAACGTTCTCGTCTCAATATGAAGACTTCCTGCCCCGAGGGCGACTGAAGGGGATTCTGTTCCCAGGAGGGTTCTCCTGCTGGGAGACAAACATGGAGCCGGTGACACCAGGAGACGCTGGCAGCAGCAGAGGGAGGACACAAACATCTGGTGTCATGGAGCTCTGCTGCAGAGGCTGGAGACGAGAGAGACGAGAGACAAGAGAGAGACGAGAGGGACGAGAGACAAGAGACAAGAGAGAGACGAGAGGGACGAGAGAGACGAGAGGGGCGAGAGGGACGAGAGACAAGAGAGAGACGAGAGACAAGAGAGACAAGAGAGAGAAGAGAGGGGCGAGAGGGACGAGAGACAAGAGAGAGACGAGAGACAAGAGAGAGAAGAGAGGGACGAGAGGGGCGAGAGGGACGAGAGACAAGAGAGAGACGAGAGACAAGAGAGACAAGAGAGAGAAGAGAGGGACGAGAGGGGCGAGAGGGACGAGAGACAAGAGAGAGACGAGAGACAAGAGAGACAAGAGAGAGAAGAGAGGGACGAGAGGGGCGAGAGGGACGAGAGACAAGAGAGAGACGAGAGACAAGAGAGACAAGAGAGAGACGAGAGGGACGAGAGGGGCGAGAGGGACGAGAGACAAGAGAGAGACGAGAGACAAGAGAGACGAGAGGGACGAGAGGGGCGAGAGGGACGAGAGACAAGAGAGAGACGAGAGACAAGAGAGACAAGAGAGGGACGAGAGAGACGAGAAGGACGAGGGAGACTCGAGGAGCTGAACAGAGGAAAGGACGACTGAATAAAAGTCAGGATGAATGTTCCACTTTATATTTGACCACAGTAAGGAAACTAAAAACACAAAAACGTATTTATCTTTTTGTAATTCAGCACCTCACCACTGTCATTCACAGGCAGATATGATAATATATAAATAAAAACCTGTTTTCATCTTAGATCTCATCAAAGAAACGAAAGAGGGAAATTTATACTTTATAGTTAAAAAGTCTAAAGTCTGTGAAGCTCGTCTCCTGCACAGAAAACACTGAAAGAGTCTAAATAGAGAAACTGATAAATCGAGTCATTTCACAAATGATCTTCTTCAGATTTTCCGTTTTTGCAATAAAAATAATCAATTTCCTTTCAGCTGATTATAAAACTGGAGGAGAAGCAGGTGGAGGGTCGCTCTGTGACGGAGAGACATTTCCCCGGCAACAGCCTGTTGGAGGCTCTGATTCCTCCTGCTTCCCCTCTCTTCCTCCTCCTTCCTCCTTCCTGCTCCTGCTTCCTCCTGCTGCTTCCTCCTGCTTCCTCCCGATTCCTCCTCCTACTTCCTCCTCCTCCTGCTTCCTCCTGCTTCCTCCTCCTGCTTCCTCCTCCCTCCTGCTTCCTCCTCCTACTACCCCCTGCTTCCTCCTGCTTCCTCCTCCTGCTTCCTCCTCCTGCTTCCTCCTTTCGCTTCCTCCCTCCTGCTTCCTCCTCCCTCCTGCTTCCTCCTCCTGCTTCCTCCTTTCGCTTCCCCCTGCTTCCTCCTGCTTCCTCCTCCTGCTTCCTCCTGCTTCCTCCTGCTTCCTCCTCCTGCTTCCTCCTCCCTCCTGCTTCCTCCTCCCTCCTGCTTCCTCCTCCTCCTGCTTCCTCCTTTCGCTTCCTCCTGCTTCCTCTTGCTTCCTCCTGCTTCCCCCTGCTTCCCCCTGCTTCCTCCCGTTTCCTCCTGCTTTCCCCTGCTTCCTCCTCCTTCCTCCTCCTTCCTCCCATTTCCCCCTGCTTCCTCTCCTTCCTCCTGCTTCCCCCTGCTTCCCCCTACTTCCTCATGCTTCCTCCTTCTTCACCCTGCTACTTCCCGTTTCCTCCTGCTGCCGTCTCTTCCTCAAATTTCCCTTTCATTTCCTGCCACCTCTCTTTTATTTGACATTTCCTCTCTTCCTTCACTGCATCCTTCTCTCCTCCCTCCTTCACTGCATCCTTCTCTCTTCCCTCCTTCACGGGAACATTTGTGGGTCCGACTCGTCTGTTTCTCTGCTGATCAGCGGTGAAAAACTGAAACCACAGAGTATCCACCTCTCCTCCCTCCTTCCCCCTGACTTTGTCCTTTAGTCCCCCCCCCCCGCTGAGTTTCACCTCACCAGGCTGTAAAGAGGCTCCTCATCACAGGAGCTGGACGCCTCATTAACTGCTGCTGAACACAGGCGGTAATGTGAAGAAATATATAAAAAAATAACCATAAACACGCTGCTCCACACTAATTAGAAGGTGAAAGCTATTACATGGGTCAGGACGAGGGGGGGGGGGGGGGGGAACTCGTCCACTCTCATATTTACACACAGATTATGTTCCACTCTAAATATCCGCTTGGAAACTCAAACTGCTGAGTCTCAGCCGTCCAATGGGAGAGCGGCTCGTTAAGAGCCAGCGAGCGACAGGAAGCAGGTTTTACGAGCGTGTTGACGTCTGACGGCTGCAGTGACTCAGAACAGGAAGTGAGAGGAAAACGCTCCCGTTCAGACGCTCAGTGTTTGAACTGGATCAGAACCAGAAAGAATAAATCTCTGTCTGCTGCAGGTCGACTCCAGGTCGTCACGTTGAAAGACGAGAGGACTTTTCATTTTAAAGCTGCTGTTTGGTTCAGACCCGGGGCATCGCCACAGGGTTTCTCCAAAAACTACCAACGTGTGCACAAAGAGCTTCAAGTCTCTGATTACTGCAATATGAATCTCAACAGGCTTCTGTGAGTGTGTGTGTTTGTTTCCTCGTCTCCAGACGGCCTGAGAACTTCTCAGGGAACCAGACTCCGAACAGACTCAATCCTGAATCCACCATGATGATCGCTTGCATAAGCAGACGGTAGCTGGAGCATCCAGAGCGACGCCGGCCGCTCAGAGCACCTCTCCGTGACCTCATCACACTTTTCACTTTCCTAAGCCTCTCGCTCTAAATCCCCACGTCTTGATCTGTGTGCCGCCACCCCCCCCCCCCCCCCTCTTTGTGCTTTAGAGAGGAGGGGAAAGGTCGGGGGGGGGGCAGCTGGACCAGGCTCTGCTGGCAGAAATCGACTCGTCACTTCTTCTCTGTCTCGTAAACTCATCATTTCCTTCCCTGGCTCGTTTGAATAATGTACAGACTAATTGCTGGGTCACTGAGGAGGGAGAGGGAAATGGTTTTCTTGTTAAGCGACCAACAGAAACACACACACACACACACACACACACAGATCTCTTTTCAATCTGGGCCTGTCACTGCAGTGAAATGGCAGCATTACATAACAGGGGCTCTCGAGCGAGGAGCAGCCTCAGCCAATGGCGGCGGCCGGTTGCCTCCAGTTCCCAGGGGGAGGGGAGGGGGGGGTTGCTAAGTAACTAGCCTTGTTGACCCGGCCCCTTGTGGTAATGTTTTCTTCCCTGAGCTCCTCCATTCAGCACATGATGGAGGGGGGGGGGGGGGGGGGGCACAAAGACTGAGGAGGAGGAGGGGAGATGGAGGGATGGGGAGGAATGTGGAGGAAGAAGAAAATCGAAAAAAGGAGAATGATGGGAAATTAGTACAGCAGCAGAGAGGAGCGTTAAGAGGAAGAGATGAAGAGGAGAGAGAAGAAGAGCAGAGAGAATAAGAGGAGAGAGATGAAGAGGAGAGACAAGAAGAGGAGAGAGAAGAAGAGGAGAGAGAAGAAGAGGAGAGTGAAGAAGAGGAGAGAAGAAGAGGAGAGAAGAAGAGGAGAGAAGAAGAGGAGAGAGAATAAGAGGAGAGAGATGAAGAGGAGAGAGAAGAAGAGGAGAGTGAAGAAGAGGAGAGTGAAGAAGAGCAGAGAGAAGAAGAGCAGAGTGACGAAGAGGAGAGAGAAGAAGAGGAGAGAGAAGAGGAAGAGAGAAGAAGAGGAAGAGAGAAGAAGAGGAAGAGATGAAGAAGAGGAGAGAGAAGAAGAGCAGAGAGAAGAAGAGCAGATAGAATAAGAGGAGAGAGAATAAGAGGAGAGATAAGAAGAGGAGAGTGAAGAAGAGGAGAGAGAAAAAGATGAGAAAGATGAAGAGGAAGAGATGAAGAGGAGAGTGAAGAAGAGGAAGAGATGAAGAGGAGAGTGAAGAAGAGGAGAGAGAAGAAGAGGAAAGAGATGAAGACGAGGAGAGAGATGAAGACGAGGAGAGAGAAGAAGAGAAGAGGGAAGAAGAGGAGAGAGGAGAAGAGGGAAGAAGAGGAGAGAGAAGAAGAGGAGAGAGATGAAGAGGAGAGAGGAGAAGAGCAGAGATAATAAGAGGAGAGATAATAAGAGGAGAGAGAATAAGAGGAGAGAGAATAAGAGGAGAGAGAATAAGAGGAGAGAGAAGAAGAGGAGAGAGAAGAAGAGGAGAGAGAAGAAGAGGAGAGTGAAGAAGAGGAGAGAGAATAAGAGGAGAGAGAATAAGAGGAGAGAGAATAAGAGGAGAGTGAAGAAGAGGAGAGAAGAAGAGGAGAGAAGAAGAGGAGAGAAGAAGAGGAGAGAGAATAAGAGGAGAGAGATGAAGAGGAGAGAGAAGAAGAGGAGAGTGAAGAAGAGGAGAGTGAAGAAGAGCAGAGAGAAGAAGAGCAGAGTGACGAAGAGGAGAGAGAAGAAGAGGAGAGAGAAGAGGAGGAAGAGAGAAGAAGAGGAAGAGATGAAGAAGAGGAGAGAGAAGAAGAGGAGAAAGAAGAAGAGGAAGAGAGAAGAAGAGGAGAGTGATGAAGACGAGAGTGAAGAAGAGGAGAGAGATGAAGAGGAGAGTGAAGAAGAGGAGAGTGAAGAAGAGGAGAGTGAAGAAGAGGGGAGAGAAGAAGAGGAGAGTGAAGAAGAGGAGAGAGAAGAAGAGGAGAGAAGAAGAAGAGGAGAGTGAAGAAGAGGAGAGAGAAGAAGAGGAGAGAGAAGAAGAGGAAGAGATGAAGAGGGGAGAGAAGAAGAGGAGAGTGAAGAAGAGGAGAGAGAAGAAGAGGAGAGAGAAGAAGAGGAGAGAGAAGAAGAGGAAGAGATGAAGAGGGGAGAGAAGAAGAGGAGAGTGAAGAAGAGGAAGAGATGAAGAAGAGGAGAGAGAAGAAGAGGAAGAGATGAAGAAGAGGAGAGTGAAGAAGAGGAGAGAGAAGAAGAGGAGAGTGAAGAAGAGGCCTGAGAAGAGTCACTACCTTTCTTATATCACTAAATGATTCAGTGTCAGTTTAATGTCACTTGTTAATAATCTGTGTTGGAGGAGATGAAGATGTTGTTTCCACTTCACTGTGATGAAAACCGAAAAATTAATTTTCTGTTTCTCTGCCACAAATAATCCATAAAACCCTGAGCAGCTTTTCACATGTTGAACATTTGAAGCGGACATTGAAAATGCACCAGCTAAAGAATCGTCTGGTGACCACTCAGAGTTTTAGAGCCAATGAAACGATGATGTAGACGCTCACGACCTCTTTCTGATTGGGTCTTTACAGATCAGACGTAGGCTTCACTGATTGGTCAGGCTCCTGTCACATGACTACCTTCCATAAGAGAACAGTCAGTGTTGAACTCGCTGGTTGGACGAGCTCCAGCTGTCGGTAACAGTTAACGTTTAAAACTAAATAACTCCTTCACGTCTTCTCCTCTGTGGAAAGTGGAACGTGGCAAAAGTTGTTAAAAGATAAACCCTGAGAGATGAGACAGAATTAAGACACAAAGTTGGAGGAAGTGTCCCAGTTCTCCCAGTAGACAGCTGAATGAGAAATGAACTGGTCAAAGACGAGACGTCGAACCGGCTTCAGTCAAACTGCAGCTCCGACTCTGTGTCTCTGGATTCATCTGCAGGCCGGAGACTGGCCAGCAGCAGCTCCTCACCACAGGGAAAAGGAGCAAGCACCTCTGAAAGTGCTTTTTAAGACATTTTTATGTTAAAGTTTAACAGCGTATTTATTTTAAGAGCCTGTCAGATTTATTTTTAGGATCAGTGAACACCCTGGAGGGAGGGAGGGAGGGAGGGGGGAGTAAGGAGAGAAGGGCAAATAAAGACAAAGTGAGCTTCACCTCTCACACGGCCGGACGGGAGATTTATGAATCCCCCGTTCGCTCTGCAGGACATTTCAGCAATCAGCCTGTAAGGGGTGAGGAGAGGAGAGTGACCGGGGGGGGGGGGGGGTCACCCTGTCTCCATGTCTGTTACTGTCACAGCTTCATTACCTGGAGCCTTTGGGGCTGTGTCGCTCTCTGGAGCCTTTTTCTTATTGTCAACAAATCCTCTTATTCCTCTGAGCCATAAATATCCAGTTTGGTTTCTGCCACGTTCAACGTATTAAATTCTATTTTAAAACCACTCAGACTTAAATTGAATGTGTTTTTCAGTCAAACTGGTCAAAGGATGACGGAAAAACCTCTGAGGACAATGAGGTCGACATCATTTTTTATGAAGTACATGAATTTATTGGAGATTATATCAACTATGCAGCTGCTTTCACACCAGCACTGAACTCCGGGTATTTTAAATAACAATAAGTGAATAAATGTGAATAAGTCTGACTCCTGTTGTGTCTCCAGTAGATGCATTAGTCAGCCGCTGTTTAAATCAAGAAGAAGTAGTAGAAGCAACTGTAGTGTCACGTGAAGAAGACCCAGTTTGTGTGTCTTCCAATTCCTTCAAAGATATGAGCTATAAATGTGGGACCAGGCCTCAGAGCCCAAGCTCTTCCTCTTCTGTGCAACCACACAAAGATCCCACCAGCAAGTGGACCGGACAGTGTTGAACAACTAACTCTATTCTTCACAGCGAACCCTAGTGGACCGGAGGACTCTGAGGTTATTAATTAACCTTCAGTGAGTGAGTGTGGATGAAGCAACAGAGAGAGTGAGTGTCTGAAGACGAGCAGACGTGAGGAAGATGAACGGCAGCTCACCTGCTCCACAGCCAGCTTCTTGTTGGGCTGTCCGGTGATGAACGGCTGCAACCTGAGACACAGACGACAGAACAGCATCAGAACAAACCCGACCTGTAATATCCACGTGTTCCCTGCAGCTCCATTATAATATGTTTTACTTTCCTCCTCATTTTCTACTTACTGTGTTTCTTATTCACCAAAACACCAAAGTAAATGAAAACCAACCAAAGTTATTCAATAAATTCAAAAGGAAAGACAATCACATCATAACCATCAGTAATTAATGTGATATTTATGTTAATTGCTTTTTTCAAATAAAATAGAGATTTGCGTGAAGACTCTTCTGTGATGAATCC